>NC_092634.1:50412132-50712132 GCF_039555335.1 Amphiura filiformis | reverse complement strand
TCACCAATGCGCTATAATTTTGGAGAAAAATGCAAAAATTGGCACAAAATTGGCCAGGGGTGTAGTACCCCCTTAAGTCCCTCATTGAACTCATATGAAATTCAAACAAATCTTGAATAAAAGCAAAAACATCTTTGTACAATTCCAAAAATAATTTTATTTTCCAGGTAATAAAATATTAAAACATGTGTGTACCCTTACAAATTGCATGTACTTTTTCAGGTACACAAAATAATGTTACCATATACATGTACTTCACCTTATATTCACAGAACATAATTCTTGTAATGATTCTCAAAAAGGGGGTTTGTGAGAAACAAAAGTGATTCTCAAAAAGCCACACAAAATCGGCACACAGCAAGTTTTGGTTCAATTCCCACTTGTGGCAGCACCAGGACTTTTTCACACTCTCCATGTGTAGGTGATATTCTGAAAACCTTTTGATACATAGGTCATTGCAAGAACATTGCTAACAATATTTGGGTGAAATTATGTTATTTGTTTTGAACATTTTGCTTAATTATCTTGACAAAAGATACAACGTTCTTGTGCTAATACAACAATTTTATAATGACAAAAGAGTCCACAATGGTGGGTCGAAGATTTTAAAAGGTTGAATTGCCTTTATTGGAAGATTTTACACCGGAATTGTACAAGGTTCAAGGATCTGTCATTTCTTTGACTTTTATAAAATGAAGAGTAAATAATTTCAGAACCAATTATTAGTGGTTCATGACCCAAATGCACTCACAACTTGCAAGCTCAGAAGTTGGAATCAAAAATAAGGTGGGACAAACAACAATCATGAAATGGATTGAATTGTCTGATTCTCAAGACAATAGCAAAATGTGCAAAACTAAAAGTTTGAGGCTTTATGATCTATACAATAGTAGGGCCTATACCAATGCACATCCTTTGCCAATTTTATTTTATATTTTATATCATACTTTCACACAAGTATCCAAGTACTTAAAACAAAAGCCATTTTTTAAATGCACCATAATTAAACTACAAAATAAAGTAGTCAACATGAAGAATTTTGTTCTGTGTATTTTGATACCTCACTCAGCCCAATACAACTTTATTTCCCGAATTTATAGCAATTTGAATAAAAGAGTCTTTAAAAAGTCTTTCAAAAGTGACAAAAATTTACATTGACTCCAAGCATGCAGTAATGCTACATTTTCAAAGTTGTTAATATGATCAGAAACAAACAAGAAATTGAATACCTGAGTGGAAGAAGGGCCCAACTCCATTTTACAAAAGTGAGTTGATCATATTTTAAAAGACTTGTACCATTGTCATTGCAACATATATCATTTCAAATGTATGTTATAATGTATGTTCATGTACCAGTACTCAATGTCCCCTCAAGATAAAAACAGTTTGTCTCTAAAAACTTTTCCAAATAGGCCTAGTGTGTTTTTTGTTAGTATCTCAAAAAAAGTGTTGATGGAGTTGGGCCCTTCTTCCACTCAGGTATACAATTATGCGCAGCATAAATCAAATGCCCAGGAGATTAACATGTGAGACTTTTCTTCATTATCCTTGGTGTAAGAATATCAAAAACAACACCTTGCCAGCTTGTGTTTATAAACTTTTGACATTTCAACTTGTTTGATTAAAATCAAAACAACAGTGTCTGATCTTTACACAGACACTCACAATGAAGAATCTGACTGACATTTTCATCTTAGTAAGACTGGCCGCCTATATTAATTTACAAGTCAACATTTGCATAGGAACCGCATAGTCGGAGGCAAGGTTCATTATTGATTGGAGATTATATACGTATTTATTAGTAATAGACAAGTAATATATATATATTGTGTGTTTGCGATTTATTCCGTAATCAATAAGTATGATGAACAAACGCATTTCTGGCAGAAGCACTCACAGCGTAGTGGTATTCGATCTCGACTGTTAATCAAAAGGTTGTGGGTTCGAACCCTGGTAGAATTTTAATTGGAATAAATTTGTTTTTCTTTTGTTAAGTAAGAGGTAATAATTATGGCAATAAATCCACCGTATAAAACTGAACACAGCTCAATCCAGCCTCATATAGGCCTATATCATGTAAATGTATTATGTGATGCAAATGTTGACTAGGAAAAAAAAATCGCAGACTGGTCGTAGGGGGGTGTATGGGAAATTTCCTGATAGGCAGTGTTACACTTTGGACTGACTTCAATGTTAGTCAGAATGGTTAAAATGATCTATTGATTGAAATTTCCAAGGCCACAATCATAGAATTATTGTGTTGGGACATGTGGTCAATTTTACTCCTTGTTTCCATCCCCAGTCACATAAATTTTGATGGACGTTTTTCAAATAATGTTCTATGTGTAGCTTCAACCCTCCTGTAAGCTATATCCCTCCCCTTCCCCCACCAATCACGGAGTCCAACACGGAGCCTGATGATAAGACCCCGATCAACATTGTTACAAGGGGAAGGGGGATCAATTTTAGTGCATGATACCAGTGTTCGAATTTAGGAAAAATAAATGGTTGTCCCATGGACAACCAGATTACAATTTCTGGTTGTCCGTCAAAGTTTTTGGTTGTCCGTAGGCCTACAAATGTGACTTTTGGCTAGATTTATGGTTGTCCGGCGGACAACCGAATCAGTATTTTTGGTTGTCCGGCGACTTTTTTAGTTGTCCCGGGCAACCGGACAACCAAAATTTCGATTTTAGCCATTTTAAGCCAGTCTGACCCTGCCAATATTGTCAAGGATTCAAAGACCAATAAAATATCTTTAATTGAACCAAAATGCTTTTGAAATGTCTCACTATACCATATTTGACCACATCAAACCCCTAGCTTCACTCATTATTGCACCCGTCTCTCCCCACGTAACGTAACCTGTAACCATGGGGTTTTTTGTAGTTTTTTTTCAGATGGTGTTTCATTATACATTGTAGATGCAATGTTTATCACATACCAAAACAGCCCTAAAATTTTACTGGGGTAATATGAGTAAAATGTGAGCTATATTCAGATATCAACATCTTGGGGAATGAGGATGAGGTGGTAATAAGGAATGAGGCTGACCATCTGGTCCACCTTCCTGAAAGAACCTTCTTGTACTCTACTTTTTCAAATAAAATTGGGTCAAAACTCATAAAATTACAGAATAAGAATCTGGGTATCATACAAGTCTCATTGGCTGCAAAAGTCTAGCAGCTAGGGTGCTAATTGTGGTAAAATATGGAACAGTGACTTTGCTTTGCTCATTTGAAACATTTTTATCACCATAAAATAATGTTTAATAGCTACAAATAATATTTCTATACATGGGCAATTCCAAGCATCATTCCGCAACGTGAAGTTTTTTAATTACTGGAAATTAGGATGGCTTAATCTTTCACTTACCAAAAATAGTTTCCATTATGCTATTTACCTACATGTTTGGCTGCTGCATTAAAAAGAAATTCATAAGCAAACTTCGCATTGCGGAATGATGTGCTTGGAATTGCCCATATTGCTATCTTCAGTATATAGCTTCTACATCTAATCTCCCTCAGTAACTAGCCCCCCCCCCTTTTTTTTGTATTTCAGTGTATAGGAGCTTTGAGACAAAGAATAACATTTTTCTTGGTTCAATGTAGTTATACAATTCCAGTTAATTCAATTGAATATGATTGGTGACCAAGAGAATTAGTTGTCTCCAATATTGATAGTCCCTTACACTGTCCAATTTTCACCACAAGTGCTTGATTACAGCCCGCTATACTACTGCTCTGACAAGTGGGAACAATTGTTACTACACATACCAATTTTCCTTCATTTTGTTGTTCACACGTACTAATTGTCCCAGTATAATTTGCTGGGTGTTTGAATGTCAGGTAATTTTGGTTATTTATAGTGACTAGTTCTACAAAATGGTCTTTAGTTTTCTCACCCATTATAAGCGAACTTGTGACGGAAGTTTCCTCAGCAGCAAACATAATGTTACCAAGGCCTATCAATCCACCTGGTACGACTTCAAAATGTGTATTGGTAACCAATGAGTTTCTACCTTCAGTAGCAAGTGGCATGGGCTTTAAAGCTACCTTTGGATTCTCCTTAGAATTAACAGGTACATATGATGTTGAGTTTACTTCATTTCTGGTGACAGGTGTTGTTGAGTCCACATCTTTTGTGGTGGTGACAGATGGAGTTGAAATCACATCATTTCTGGTGACAGATTGTGTTGACTTCACATCGTTTCTGGTGACAGATGGTGCTGGTTGGTTTGAGGTGACAGCTAGTGCTGAATTCACTTCTTTTGAGGTGACACAGAGAGTTGGAGTTTGTATAAGTGGCATTGGTTGCACTCCAGAAGTACAAGTAGGAATCAATGTATTTATTCCTTGCACCTTGGTTGCAGTTAACTTTGCTGGAGCCTGATTTGGCTTCAAACCACTTGGTGTGACAGTTGACCCATTTGGTGTACCTGTGTGCATTGGTTCTGGTTGAGTACGCCTTACAAGCTTCAAACCTGCTGATGTAAATTCCACAGTATGCATTGCAGGAACATGTAGCTCTTTAGCCTGAATTATCTTTAACCCAGATAATTTTTCAAGTGTACCTAGTAGCATTTGCCCTTGTTGAGTAAGACGATGAGCCTCGCTTCCTCCTGGTGTTTGTGCAAGAAACAATCTTGTAATAGTTGGCTCCACATGTGCACTTCCCTGTGAAAGAGACTGTGGTTGGCTTCTCACAGTTGGCTCCACATGTACACTTCCCTGTGAAAGAGATTGCAGCTGGCTTCTCACAGTTGGCTCCACATGTGCACTTCCCTGTGATTGTGAAAGAGACTGTGGTTGGCTTCTCACAGTTGGCTCCACATGTACACTTCCCTGTGAAAGAGATTGCAGCTGGCTTCTCACAGTTGGCTCCACATGTGCACTTCCCTGTGAAAGAGACTGTGGTTGGCTTCTCACAGTTGGCTCCACATGTGCACTTCCCTGTGAAAGAGATTGCAGCTGGCTTCTCACAGTTGGCTCCACATGTGCACTTCCCTGTGAAAGAGATTGTGACTGGCTTCTCACAGTTGGCTCCACTTGTACACTTCCTTCTGAAAGAGATTGTAGCTGGTTTCTCACAGTTGGCTCCATATGTACACTTCCCTGTGAAAGAGATTGTAGCTGGTTTCTCACAGTTGGCTCCACATGTGCACTTCCATGTGAAAGTGATTGTGCCTGGCTTCTCACAGTTGGCTCCACATGTGCACTTCCCTGTGAAAGAGATTGTAGCTGGTTTCTCACAGTTGGCTCCACATGTGCACTTCCATGTGAAAGAGATTGTGGCTGGCTTCTCACAGTTGGCTCCACATGTGCACTTCCCTCTGAAAAAGATTGTGACTGGCTTCTTAGAGTTGGCTCCATATGTATACCTCCCTGTGAAAGTGATAGTGGCTGGCTTCTCACAGTTGGCTCCACATGTACACTTCCCTGTGAAAGAGATTGTAGCTGGCTTCTCACAGTTGGCTCCATATGTGCACTTTCCTGTGAAAGAGATTGTAGCTGGCTTCGCACAGTTTGCTCCACATGTATACTTCCCTGTGAAAGAGATTGTAGCTGGCTTCTCACAGTTGGCTCCACATGCACTTCCCTGTGAAAGAGATTGTAGCTGGCTTCTCACAGTTGGCTCTGTGTGTACACTTCCCTGTGAAAGAGACTGTAGCTGGCTACTCACAGTTGGCTCCATGTGTACATTTCCCTGTGAAAGAGACTGTAGATGGCTTTTCATAGTTGGCTCCATGTGTTCACTTTCTTGTGAAAGAGATTGCTCTGAAATAATGTTAGCATCAAGATCAAGAGCTATAACTTTATCTGTTCTTTGTTCAGTCTCTGATACTTGTATCTCTTTATACACTACTTTGTGCCAATTTGTCATATGCAATTCTAAATTCTCAGATTCCAAAATAATTCCACAAAGTATACACCTGCTACAGAAGTGCCCTCTTTTTGCTATGGGCGTGGTCAAATAATGCTTGTAACAAAGTTTTTTAGGACACACATATGGGTGTTTAGTATATTTAGCAAGATGATAGTTGATGTGACATTTGCTGGGCAATTCTAGGTTGCAGTGTAGACATACACATCTCATCCATTTTAGAGACTCGTCATTCCGATAACATGGGAGGTTTCCATACAGTATTTTGTTTTCATAGTACTTTGTCACCTTCAAACAGAACTCACACTTCTTTTCATTTGCCACTGCTTTCTGAGAATAACTAGCTTTTCTTGCCACTTTCCTTGCCCTATTTGATCTTCTTCCTTGATAATTTTGGTGGAACTGTACTGTTTCTTTCCTTGCTTCGATGTCCATCATTTTGACAATTTCTTCTGATGTCCTTCCACTCTCATTGTTCTTTTCAGTTGGTGTGTTATCTTTAGCTGCATTAACTTCATCTAGCCTGGAATAGACAAAAGACTGCTTCTCTTCTACTTCATGCCTAGTAATCTCAATACCTTCCATTTCACATACAGTGTCTTTTCCACCTTCTTCAACTGTCTGCATCATTTCTTCCAGTTCAACATCTTGGAATCTTGATTCTTTTCCGGATGTTACTGAAATATTTCCAACCGTTTCACTTTCTTCTGCCATCGCTTTGCATTGCTGCTCATGATCCACTTTGGTTTCCATTTTGCTAAAATGAATTCCACAATGTTTACACATATGTGCTACATGATGGACCAATCCACACACAACATCAAATGATCTATCACATTTTGTACAGGTGTACAAAAGTCCTTTGGTGTCATTCACCTCACATAAAAGATGGTCTCGGCGTAAATTTCTTTTACGAAATTGTTTTTTGCAATACACACATGGATAATTGAGTGCTTTACCTGGTATACAGTCTTCTTTCACAGATATTTCACTTCTCACTTCCTTCAGATGTGGCTGTACATCCCATGTTGTCTCAGATGTTGCAGAAGAGGTTGTCGCATCAGATAAAGGTCCATCAGGCTTTTGTGGCATCTCACTGCAACTGGACAGTGAATGTTCATCTTGAGAATCATTATCACCTTCTGTTGGGTTGTTGCTTAATACTGAATATACATCAAAACCAATTTGAAATTCCAGAGTAGATCTTTCTAAATGTTGTTCTTTATATTGTTGACTTAGTTCATCACATACAGACTGATTCCAATATACTGTCATAATGTCATCATCCTTTTGTCTTTTCTTCTTAGTACCTTTAGGATCACCCGCCTTCTTGCAATGTTTGTGTTTTCCTTTGGGCCTTGTCATGACATCATGATTCACCTCTTTGAAGTGATGAGTAGCTGCTAATGGAGTCCTGAAATGTTTCATGCATTGAGGACACTCATACTTAAGAATTGATGTGTGCTCAGTTTTGTCTCCTGGTGTGTCTCGACTTTGTCACCACATTGTAAGCAGACATAAATGGTCTCTCCTTTCCTTCAACAACATCCCATTTTGGTTTCTCTACTAAAGTCTCTGAATCTGATAATCTAGAATCATCTGAACCTTTCATAACATTAGCACTGTTGTACTTCACTAAATGCGTAATTAGGCTTTGATGTGTTTCAAAATGTCCGCCACACTTATAGCATACAAACTTATGACGAGTTTCATGGCGTTCCTTCTGACATCCAGACTGAATCTTTATTCCACAGCTGCAAAGATAAACTTTGTTCTGAAACTTCTGATGATTCTTATAATGTTGATTGGGAATGCTTTCTAGGCAATATGCACAATGTTTGCCTTTTATTTTCTCTTCAACATGTTTTCTGTGCTTAGCAACTTGACAGGGTGCAATGGTCTTGTTGCACACACTGCACCTACATATACCTTTCTTGTAATTTGCTGAAAAATATCCTCTCTCGTGGCCTAGTTTGCCTCGATAATCTTTGAATTGAGCTCCACAATGAACACATTGTGATTTTTCATACACCACATTCTTCCCCTTTTTCCCACTCTGTTCTTCTACATGCTTTTTCATGTGCATATCCATTTGACAGGAGTTCCAAAGGTTAACACCACAAGTCCTACAACCCGTCCCTTTGATTTCCCTTCCCAAATGTTTCGTCAAGCTTACTGATCCTTTTAATCTTGGGAACTCCATACGGCAAAACCGGCATGATACTATTGGCCGTTGCTTATGTCTCGTTTTATGGATATCCATCTGACATGTTGTTTCTAGCATTTCACTGCAGTCTTCACATGGTAATGGAAATTTGGTGGTTTGGTAAGCTTTCTCATATGCCATTTGGGATTCATGTTTTTTCCTATCTACTACTGTATCAAAATTGTGATCACAATACTTGCACTTTATAAACTGAGGTATGGTGCAAGTCTCCTTGCCAGCATTTTGTCGAAGAATATGTTCCTGCCGATGACAACTTAACTCAGATTTGGCTTGAAAATGCTCATGACACATGTCACATTCATACCTCCATATAGATGTATGCAGCTTGTAATCGGAAAGCTTTGAAAAAGTCATTCCACAACGTAAACAAGTTGAGTTTTTATGCCCCCATGAGCATAAAAGGCTTTCTGAAAATTCTTCTTCCAATACACTCTTCACATGGGCTGAAAGTAGGCTGGCTTTCTTAAAGAACGTATCACAATGCTTGCACCAGTACCCTGGAAGCTCTTTTGATGGTTTTTCTGTAATTACATTGTGATACAACATTCTATGTGTCTCTTGCGTGCTAAAGCAATTAAAATGCTGATAACAAATATCACACCTATTCTTGCGTACCTTACTAGCATGCTTGTCTAAAGCTTCCACACTATCAAATACTTTCCCGCATGACAAACATTTGTGGTTTAAGCGCCCTACTTCCTTTCTATTGTACTCAATATGCTGCTGGTACTCTTGCAGGCCAAAGATTCGATGACACTCAGGACATTCTTTCTTGTTTTCATAGCCATGAAATTGGTTTATATGTTTCCTCAGACCTTTATTATTCTCAAAGTGCATTCCACAAAACTGACACAGGAACTTCCATTGCTTTTTATGTTGTAAATAGGCACATGCACTTACCATCAATGGCCTACGTCTATATACACGAGGGCAAATTGGACATTCAAAAGGGTACTTTGATCCAGTCAATGACACACGTTTCTGGTGTTCCTTCAAGGCTGCTGTAGAAGTGAACTCCACATTGCAACTGCTACAGATTTTGACTGACGTCTTAATGTCAGCTGGAATGTCTTCAGCTATTTGTCCACTTTTGGCATCAAATATTGCTTTGGTGGTTTCTTCTAGACTCTCCTCCTCCATCTCTTCAGATATATCATCTATAATTTCTGTTGAATCCTGCTTTAACTTTGCTTTACTTTGATTTGCTATGACATGCACAACATGGACCATTTCATGTACACTTAAAAGTACTGAATCTTCAAATTTTGCTGAACAAATCCTGCATACATAATCATATTGACGACACCAATACTTCATGTGATGACTTAAGCGATCTTTATCCTTGTAGCGTTTAAGACACTGTGGACACTTAAACTGGCCTGTCTCAGTTTGATGAAGTTGGTCTTCTTTATGTGAGATCTGATGTTTGTTCAATGTATCTTTGGACACTTCCCTGTTGCATATTTTGCAGATAAAAACATGTCCATTGTCCATTTCTTCACAGCTTCTTTCTACATTAAGATGACATAACCACCGTGTGTGCCGACTTAAATACATTTTTTGTATCAAAGCGTTTCAAACAATGTGGACATTGAAATTGGCCAGTCTCTGTTTGCGCCTCCTGGTCAGCCTTATGCTGCGATTTCATGTCTAGTTCCCCGTAGTTTCCTTAAAATTCCTACCACATATTTTACAGACATCTGGTTGTTCAACAGGTGCTTTGTTCCTTTTGTAATAGCCAATTTCCTCTGCTATTCCAGATACACTTGGCACAATATCTCTTGGATTCTCATTTGATAATAGTTTGTACCTCTCAGGGCATTCAAGCAGTACATGCATCTCTAGTGTCTCCTCATCTGGGACAATTTCATCACAATCTTTACAAACCACCCATGTGTGCTCTGTCTCATGTGTACGTAAGTTCAGCATACTGCTGAAAACATTGTTGCATGTTTCACATGTAAAAACGTTGTTCTCTGTTTGGATCTCATCGTCAGCTTCATGACGACTATTATTGTCCATTTTGTCTGCCAGTTGACAAGTTCTCTTATGTACAACATAATTTTGTCTGTTCTCAAATGATATGCGACACTTCTTGCACTCGTAACCTTTTGGTAATGTAGAGGGCGGTGTAATTACAGATTCCACCTGTTGTACAGATTCCACCTGTTGTACAGATTCCACCTGATGGCAGTTTGATAGTGATTCAGCATTATCCCTGGTTTCCTTACTGCTAGATGCAGTAGCATCTGCAGGGAGTTTCTTCTTTGATGGCTTAGGCTTATTTTTGTTTAAACAACCTCCATTCTTATGCGCCAATCCTGAGGGCTTATGCTGCCGTACTAATTTCCCGCAGTATTCACACACATGCTTTTCCGCATGGACATCTCTTTCATGACACTTTAATAGCTTCTTTGCTGGAAAAATCTTAACACAATAATGACATTTAAATGCATTCTCTCCATGTCTGTTCTTCTTGTGGTCTGACAGTCGTTGTTTGTGAGCGAACCCTTGATGGCAAATATCGCATTTGTATACACCCAACCCTTTGTTAACATGAACAATTGTATTATGCATTTCTAGTCCTGTAAAAGTAGCAAATACTGACTTGCAGGTTGGACACTTAAAAGATTGTTTCTTTTTGTAGTACCCCGATTTGTAATGACTGTGTGCTTCCAAACTTGAGAAACTTTCAAATTGAGCATCACAGGTGTCACATTGGAACCCCATTGCGCTGTTGCTTTGCTGTACACCTTCAAAAGCTCCCTCAACTGCGATGTCGGCATCCTTTTCACCTACAGCATCAAGTGGACAATAATATTTTCGATGCCTGGACAACTTTATAATATCATTGTAGCATTTCAAGCAATTCATACACTTTAATCCACCAGTTGCAGTTTGATAGTTTTCATCTTGCGTATGGCCATCTTGATGCGCTTGAAATTGACACTCGTTGAGAACCCTCTTGCATTTGCCACAAGTCTTCTTTTTTGGTCTCCACTTTTTGTTATAATGCACAGAACTGTGGCTTCTTACATGTCCCTTTAAATTGCCCATATTTCCTTTTATTTCCTTCTGACAAATATGACAGATAAGTGCTTTCATTTTATGAGAATCACTCTCCTCCCTCTTTATTCTTACAGCAGTTTTTACCTCCTTCTTATGTTTTCTTTTCTTTTTCCTTTTCTTTTCCTTTTTCACCTTTATACCTGCTCTCTTTGTAGAACCACTGCCAATTGCTTCATTTTTGTCATCCTCATCCTCTGAAGACAAACACTTTGATTTTGTTTCTGTAATCCAATCAGGATCATTATCAGCATCATCTTGGAAGTCTGAATCACTCTCTTCTGTAGATACAACAAAATAATAAGACCATTGATTATTATGCATTTTAAATGTATTATGAACATGCTACGTTAAAGGCCCTTTCAGTGATCCCAGCGAAAGTGCAAAAAAAATGTTTATAAATTACCTAAAAGTGAAGGATAAGTCATTGAACTTTAAAGTTTGGCAAAAAATCAAGAAAATAGCAGTATGATTAAGTTCAGGCCCCATTCAAATACATGTACCAGGGAAGCTAATTAATCTACTGTATATACCGTCGGTATATATATTACAGATTTATTTGTACAATTATACGGCTTTCGACTGAACAACTAGCAAGCTATGTTAGCACTCCTATGACGATGACAAAGGTACCATACCGTACCAAATCCAAATTTGGATGATTTTTATGGTCAACCAGCTGAGCAATTCACTGAATGGGGCCTATTCAGTGATATGCTCATCCGAAAGATCGTAAAAAAATGATCAAAATTACATTTTGGTACCTTGGTTAGTTAGTGTCATAGCTATGGTAACATACATGTATATAGCTTGCTACAAGTGGTTAAACTGATATTTTTAATTTCCAAAATAATGACAATTTTAAGGGATCTAAAATGAGCGTTTATTGTGTTTCGACAGTATTTTTTGTGGGACATGAGAGCACCTCAGACCTATCGAATTGCAATACGAAGCATGTCTTTCTGATATAAAATAATTTTCATTTTTGAAAATCACAATATAATACAAATTTTATGACAAATTATAAAAATTGATATTTTCAAATTTTGATATAACAGTCCTCAAGTAAATTTTATAAATCTAATGATGTAGCAGGGAGGAAAAGCCGACGGTCAATTGAAAATTTTGACCTTTCATATTGAAGATATGGATTTTTTACCCAAAAAGACCTAATTTTTTTGGTGTTTTGGGGAAAAAAATCCATATCTTCAATACTGAAAGGTCAAAATTTTCAATTGATCGTCGGGTTTTCATCCCACCTACATACACTTTAAGTATAAATCATCAGATTTATAAAGTTTACTTCAAGTACTGTTAAATATCAAAAATATCAATTTTAATGATTTGCCATAAAATGTGCATTAAATTGCGAATTTCAAAAAATCGAAATTATTTGATATCAGAAGGACATTCTTCGTATTCAGAATTCAATTCGATATGTCTGATGTGCTCGAATGTACCACAATAAATACTGTCCAAACGCTCATATCCCAGCCCTTAATGACTTATCCTTCACTTTTAGGAAATTTAGAACACAATTTAATTATTTTACTTTTTTAATGGGATCACTGAATAAGCCTCTAAGAATATGGAGCATAGGAAAACCAATGAAATCAACAAATAGGTAGGATTAAACCCGGGGGCACTCCCTATCTGAAATGGCATGGATGTGCCTCGCCATGTTAAAAGTAGGGGCATTCAGGTCAAATGTACAATTACAAAAATATGGGGTCATTCAGTACACAACCTGAATAAAAATGGGGTCATTCGGTATGAAACTTTGAAAAAAGGATGGTCATTGGGGTAACAAAAAGTAAAATGGGAGTCATTGAGTACAGGATTGCCAAAAGAGTATCATTAAGTACACATAAATAAGTGCCAAACTGCGTAAAAACAACTTGGCCACCTTGGAAATGTGAAAAATCTCATTACTTCTGGAGGAGAACACAAATACCACCTAAATTTGGGAATTAAAAGGGGGGTCATTGGGTATAGCAGGAAATAGAAAAAGGGGGTCATTGGGTAATAGGTAGGACCATAACACAAAAAAGGGGGTCATTGGGTACAAGCCGGTTTGAAAAAGGGGATCATTCCCGAGGCACATGATGCGTATCCACTATGGAAGTGCCCCCCCCCCCCGGATTAAACATAAAATATATGATTAAAATCACACTATATAGCTTAAAGGAGTATTTCGTGATCCTAGCATCCTCTTTGTATGACATATTTCAGTAGATATCCACGAAAAAAGCTTATTCCCAAAATTTAAGTTGATTCTGATTTTGCGTTTAACATAACATAACATAACAGAACGAAATTCAAAATTCATGATATCTTTGCTAAACGAATTTATCTGCAAGAAATTTTTTGTACATAAACATGTAGCCAGAGGTTTCCAGTGATATAAAAATCTCAACTTTTTTTGAGAAAAGTGGGGGATGATACTGTGGATCACGAAATGCCCTTTTAAGTGAGGTACAAGTTTGGTTTTGGTAGGGAGGTGCCGCTGAGAATTTGAAAGTGGACCCATAAATATACCAATTTTTAAAGAAATTTGGACCCATTGATATACCAAAAGTCAAAATTTTTAGCCGAATTTAACCAAAATTGTCTTAGCTTTTACAAATTTGGAAAATGTTGGCTAGATTAAGGAAAAATTGGGCTATTTCCGGAAAAAATTGAGAAAATTTTAAAAAAAGTACCCATTCATATACCAAAATAGGCTTTGAAAAAGGGGTCATTGATATACCAAAAGGCCGAAATGCTACCCATATTTGCGGCACGTCCCAGTATGGTCATTTGTACTGAGTACCCTCCCCCCTAAAAACTTTCAACTGATTAGCTGTATTATTAATGACATTTATCATGTTTAAATAAACCAAAGTTGTTCTTGAACTAAACATGACTAGAGCACCAATATTGGTATAATTTAGATGAGATGTTGTTAGCTACCATATGTGCCCATCCACCACAAACTGGTCGTAAAGTCGGCATTTTCCATTTTGAGATACAATCAAAAACAGTAATTGGATTTCTATGTTGAATATACTAGGAATTTGACCTTTGATGAACTATAACTTCACTTCCAGCTGTTTATATCCTCCGTTTGGCTGGTCCTTTTTTATGTGTGTGTGTATTTATGGCTGGGTCGTTTTTTCTTGGTTGAGCATGTTACGCGTGTGACGCGTTAACGCGGCTGTGTACTCTAGCCATTGTTTCTTTCTCAAAATTGAGTTTTTATGATATGTTTGTACCTTGTTATGTTTTTTATAAATGCAAGGAATGAAAATCCAGATTTGTAAACTCCAACTGCAATATTTTATGGATTTTATTTCACTATTCCACTCGTGTTTGAAATTGAAAAGGAAAGAAAATCTTTGTTGTACCAGCAAGGTACACGCCACGCAACAACTCATCGCGTTGCGTGTCGCGCAATTTGTTAACGCACAAATACGCTGACGACACGCTGACGATATCTACATGCGCGGCGCATCTTATGGAAACACCACGGAAGCACTGATTTCACAAAAACCTAGTGGTCAAATGGCTCCGTTTAGCTGATAAAATGTGGGTTTTTTCAAGTTCTTTCCCCATCAAGTTATGAATGGATTTCGCTCAAACTTCTCAAGGGGCTGTGGATTTACCCGATGTTCACGTAATATAAGTTTCAAAAAGCGAAAACTGTCGCATTCTCCTGTGAGATTCGATGAAAGTGCAAAATGTGACCACTTTAAACTTCAACGGCCATTATTTCAATGTTCATTTTCTCGGTAAAATGACGATTTAGGTACACGATAACTCAATAAATACAGCATCTATAGGTAAGCAAATATGATCATCGTAAAAAGCATGATCGACTCAAGAAACGGTTTTCTCATTTTTTATATTTTGGTCTATTTCCGATTTTGGGCATCATTTTGTGCAAATAGGCGTTTTGAATTTTAAAAAGTTCATTTTGATGCCTTATATGGTCAATATCTCGTTTTTGGAATGGAGCCTCAAGATTGAGCTAAAAACAAAATAAAATATTTTGGAAAGAGTGTTTTTTTGTTATGATGTACCTAACAAATATTGCCAAAAACTCACTTTTTTGTGATTTTCTTCAAAATTGTTGTTTTTACCCCAAATCTATATTTATATTAAGATTTATTGATGTCGATCTTGCCTTCATAAAAATGTATACTTTTATATGTTTTGCGCGAATAATTACAAAGTTATTGCACTTTTACTACATGCATGTCTGAGAGTACACAGCCACCTTAAGGGGGTAAAAAACAGTGATTTTCATGAAAAGGGGTAGTTTAAAATGTGTAGCTTCCACCTTCTGCCTTTGAAATTTTCCTGACTGGCACCCTCTATTTTGCATGCATCTCACTGGAGCGAGAGAATGCAGTAAAATCATGGATGAAAGTTATCATGGGATTGTTTGATTAGCTCGGAGAAAATACCTTTTTTCTTCCGTAATTCGATTCTGTAACAATTTCAGATCGGATCTAGTGGATGAATAAGATATGTTTGTGCCAGGACTCAGGAGGAAGGAAATAAATCACTTGTATTTTGTGAAAGGACAAGAATGGATAAGTATCGTTTGTTGTTTTATAGTACAAGTACTCCTGTCATATCATCAGCTAATCTTGCGTGTAATTGGGAAATATGGGTAATCCAAACTTGTCAGGCCAAATCGATGTGATCAAGAATAGAACCAGGGTTCGCTAAATGCTTGGCGATCAACTCAAGATCGAGTCAAAATCAGACCCTATAAAATGGTTTGTAACGCATTTAGGGTACCGTTTTAATCCGCTTTTCAAATCTGCTGAAAAGGTTTATTCCAGTGCCAGAATTCCCTGTTCATAGAAATGTTTACAGCACACTCCAAACCTAAAGTGTCACTCTGTTATGCAAATATATTTCATGACGTGTTACATGTTATTTAACCATGGCCTCATACTTCTATGTAAAATACCATTTAGATTAAAAAACATGCATATTAATTAATGACGTCATATAAACATGGGTATATAGTTCAGTAAATAGACGGGAAAAAAAAAATATCATGTATTTCATAAAGATTTTCAGGACTTTATATATTCCTCACATTATAACTCCTGCTGGTAGATTTGTGAGTTTCCCTTTCTCTAGATTACTTTAGGAAATTATATTTGTGGTAGAAAGCGTGAAAAGGACATGCAATACTGGGACACGATAATCAACTTTAGGTGCCGAATTCAGAACCAAATACGATGTGAATAATGCTTGACGTTGCCTCTGGATAAATTACGCTGTATTTTACATTCTCGCAAAACTACTTTACGAGAATCCAATTAGATTCATGTAACAATCTACTAATCTGAAGGCCTCATGGTACACTCTGAATTCATCGTAAAAGTGATCCGGGGGGTGGGGGGGGGGGCAGATCCGGGGAGGGTAGACTTTTAGTGTTCAATGACAAGTTGAAAACGCCTACAAAAAGTTGTCAAAATTCATCAAAACTTGTAAAGTGGGTCAAATTTAGACAAAAATTGGTTTAGGGGGTCAAAATTAGACAAAAACTTGTTTAAGGGGTCAACTTTTGGTGTAAATCGTGCTAAAAACTTGCTTTGGGGGTTGTTTTGCTGACAGAGGAAAACTTGTTTAGGGGGTATTTCAAAAAAATTTGGTCACGCATGTGTACACTCTCATATTTGAGTGCCCCCCGAGCTAAGGGGGGAGAAGTCTTGCCCCCCACCACCACCAACCAATCATAGAATGTATACTATGCATGAGTAATTATATACAATTATATCAACTGAACTAAAATTGTCAAAATATAATCATGAAATGAAAGGCGTATTTTTCCATGGACACTTCCCGCCTCCCGCTTGTTGCGGGATCAATTTTTGTTCACTTTATGATTATATTTCAACCATTATACTCATGAGCAGATAGTATAACATACTAACAAATACTTACCACTGCTATTCTTAGTAGTTTCAAACAAACTTCTGGGTCTTTTACAGGCCTTTGAAGTCGAGATCTTCGTCTTCTTCTTTTTGGATGAGGAAGCACCTTTTTCAGGATCATTAGAACACCGCTTTCTTTTGCCAGAAGACATCTTGAAAATTCTGGAAAACATTGACACAATGTATTAGGTTCACTCAGATTATAGAGCAAACCAAAAGGTTGACGAAGTCCCTTCAACTTAAGGGTGTACTAGACCCCTGGCCAATTTTGTGCCTATTTTTGCATTTTTCTCAAAAATTATAGCGCATTGGTGACAGGTAAGATATATGTATATTATAGGGGCAAAGACTACAACCACTGCACTGAAATTTCAGCAACTCAAGGCAAATAGTTATTGATTTATTGATCAAATATTGGTTTTCCCTCATTTTTGACTGTAACTCCACAACTGTTGTCTGTGCTGAAATAAAATTTCCAGTGCAGTAGTTGTAGTCCTTGCCCCTATAATATAAATATCTTACTTGTCATCAATGCTTTATAATTTTTGAGAAAAATGCAAAAATAGGCACAAAATTGGGTAGGGGTGTAGTACCCCTTAAAGCCATAATCATAATATGAAATTGGTTAATTTTTTTCAAACCTGATTTTCTTGCATATTTGTAATGTTTACACATGTCCCAACTTGCACCTAAATGGAATCGGCCAAATTTCTTGGGTTTGTAGGTCAACAGAGCAAAGTTCGACATATTATCATAATTTAAAAATTTAAAAATTTAAAAAATGTCCTCCAATAGAACTGCATGTGGGGTTTCTTTCACTTTACATTGTTATTTCAACTTAAAATGGACAGCAACCCTTCTCGGCAGTTATTATTATTATTGTTTTATAAATAACATTCGGCCGAAGCCAGGCTAATCCCAATAGTGCTCAGAAGCTACTAAATCACTAATATTATTTCAACATTTTGAATAAAAAATAACAAAATTAAAATTTGCCGGAAATCATACATTAATTTTACAGTTCACTCATGGACTAAAGATCAAGATACAGACAAATTCCGAACAGTTAGAGTCTCAGCATCACCCGATGAGGGCCGATCGTTTCATGTAATGCAGACTGCTACACAAGTACTGTGTATTTCTATAGTGTATCACATAAGCGTGAAGACAAAATATAGCAACACTCTATAGCATATATGAGAAGGCACGCACCGCTGGCGTACGTGATTAGACACGGCACGATCGAACAATAGCACTCATGAATATGTGACAATTCACAGCATACAATATACGGGAACTTTGACTGTTGGAAAATAGCCTGTCTGTGAGTTCACTCCTCTCTCACCGTATTTTTTACTAAAAGTTAAGTGACCAGATTATGATCAAATTGTAACACATTGTGTTTTCTATCACATTGAGGGCCATCACATAAACGCTAAAATAAATCTTAAAATATGCGCATTGTTTGGGCATGTAGCACTAAGTGTGTGTTATAGCTAAACACGTTTACAAATTATGTAATATGCAGGTCACACAAACATAAAATAAAAGTAAATTAAAGTTAGGATAGGGCAAGGACAAGGAGTATATGGGCCTGCTGATCACATCACACATGTACATGTACACCCCCGCACAGTACATACACGACGTACGGGATGGTACACACACATCAAAGGCCCGTGCCGTTGAACAACCGACAAAAGTCATGCATTTGGCGACATCTGCGCTGGTAAATTCAAGTTTTCTTTGCTTTACCTCAGTTGTCCGCTTCAAAATTAAATGAGGTCATATCTGACAGTAAAAGCTAACATTTCATGGAAAAGAAATACTTATCTATTTTTTATGGAAATGTTACAACATGGCTTTAAGGGATCTGGAATGAGCGTTTTGTGCGTTTCGACAGTATTTTTTGTGGGACATGAGAGCACATCAGAAATATTGAATTGCATTCTGAATACGACAATTTTATGTCAAATTATTAAAATCTGATATTTTTCACATTTTTGATATATAAACAGTCCTTGAAGTAAATTTTCTAAATCTAATGATCTAAAAGACCTAATTTTTTCTGGTGTTTTGGGGAAAAAATCCATATCTTCAATACGAAAAGTCAAAATTTTCAATTGATCGTCAGCTTTTCATCCCACCTACATACACTTTAAGCATAATTCATCAGATTTATAAAGTTTACTTCTAGTGCTGTTAACTATCAAAAATATCAATTTTTAATAATTTGCCATAAAATGTGTATTACATTGCGAATTTAAAAAAATCAAAATTATTTGATATCGGAAGGACATTCTTCGTATTCAGAATGCAATTCGATATGTCTGATGTGCTCCAATGTCCCACAATAAATACCGGTACTGTCCAAACGTTCATACCCCTTCCCTTAATAGGCAAACAAATTAAATATATTATTTTTGATACCCACCAGGATAGTGTAGTTAGTTTCTGTCCTTTTAGAGTGAAGTAGTACATAGTACATGTATGTATAACAACTGAGTATTCAGACAAGGCTTCTTAGTTGTAAGTAGTCCTGGTCGAGTCAGTAGCATGGCAAAGTAAACTGCAGATTACTCACTGGATTAGAACTTATCTGAAATGATCAATTCAAATAGCACATGGTTAGCACATGTACATATGTAATTCGTACCATGCTTGTTGTACACACAGTCACACTGAGTAGGCCTACAGCTAATGTTCAATCTCACTCCAATAAGATGCAGACACTCGATAATACGCTGCACAAAAAGCAAAAATAGTTTTCACTCTACCAGCACCTAATTGCAACCATTCTTAGTTTCCATTATTCTGAAATGTTTTAAAAGTAATACATGAGGGAGAGAAACAGGGCTTGGGGCTACATATGGAAAAGTATATATACGTCGAACAACTGAATACATGCACAACGTGTGGACCAATATATTTTTGTAAACATTTTAGGCCTATAACAAAATGTATATTTTCGCATACAATTGTACAACTATCGCTTCTACCCTATGACCTATAAAAGTTACCTGTTATCAAAGTGTCCGCAAAAAAACTGGTCATCGCAAGTATCTTTGATGCTGAAAACTAACAATATTCACGCAGGGACATCCAGCCGATGCATGTCATAAATAATTCATTATACCATTGTGTAAATGTCAGTGATTGTGTCCATGTATTATTTGTTATTGCACCTGCGATCTCGCGCGAGAGCAGTTGTCAACCTGAATTTATACTCGATCACTGGATCATACCACGTGAATTCGCCTCTTAAAAAAAAGAAAACCTCTACGACCAGGTTGTTAAGCATCGAGCACGCTGACTGGCTTAGCAATTATCAAAGTAGTTTTGTAAACCAATCAGGTTAGACGTACTTTAGGCCTACTGGCGGGTCACATTAATTCATACCGTAAAAGGCCGTCGCGTTCATTGATTGGCTTACGATTGCGATGAATGGTTTTTGCAACCAGGCCTTATATTAAGTATGCCTGGACCAGGAGCTAAAATGAGCTCCTGGTCCCAAAGATGGCTCCTGGTCCTATAGTTTGTAGTGTAAAATATTGGATACACCAGGAGCCAAAACTGAGCAACCATGGGGTAAAAAAAGCCTGGGTGCCTGGTTAATATAAGCCTTGTTTGCAACTAATCACAAAACGGGTTATAAATACATGTAAATAAGGCGCCCGTCGGAAATTTTGTTCACGTCCATGATGACGTCATGCCCAGTGCCACAAGGTAGCCGGAGGCTTTGCTTTTCTGTGAAAGCGAGCGAGTGGTATAAAGTCAGTTTCACACCTGTGATTTATGGAGCATATCATAAAATCTCTGAGCACATCCATAGCGCATTTGACAGATAAAAATGACATTTGCAATTCTGAGCAACGGGATTCCATGAAATTGAAGATAATGCAAGTTATTCTACAGGATCGGTAATAATTAACAGCTGGTCTGCTGTATTTGAAGTTTGTGACTTCGTAGGTATGTTATGTGCAATAGATATTGTAACAGGAAGCTTAAATTGGCACGTGCGCTTTACTGCAATTTGTCTGTCGCTTACGAAAGTTATTTGGAGTTCAGGGCATGTCACACCGAGTGTGACGTGACCTCGCTGGGCATAGGAAAAGTATATAGTCTTCTGCTTCTGCTCTATACTGTGCAAAAACTAGGTATGCTAGGTGAATTCAAATTTGCCATCAAACTGCACCATTTTACATATCAAATTAAAGCCCTTGAGTAAAGAAAGCCAAAACTGAAAACATTTTTGTCATAGCACTTTCCGTAACAAAGTTACATCTTGTCAAAGATTGACTTTCATCATTTAGGGGTGTTTCTAGATCTTAGTCTCATGGCGATAGCAGCTTTTTTTAATGGAACTGCTATCAAAATCCCTCTAAAATTCCATGTGCGACTTGATTATCACCATACAAAAATCATATATTTGGGTCAAGTGAAGTATAAAAAACATATTTATGTAGGTTTCCTTCACCGACCTATTCTCGAAAAAAATTCAAATTTCTATGTAAAAATGCATTGTGTTTGGGTCCCGGTCTCGGCAAATTTCGCTGACTAGCAAATGTGTTAACTAAGGTTTGCCTGGGATACCTACATCTACAAAAACCGCCGGTACTTGGTGGTTATCACGCACAGGTCGCGTGATACGCTTTTGCTATCATGTCTAGTTGAATGCTTGCATTACTTCTCAAGCATATTGATATACCAGTCACTCGCCTTTGTTGATAAACATTGAGGTCAATTTATCTACATAGAAGGCAGTAAATATATGAATGAGTATGTTGTTGGTAAGCTTACCGGTACTACTACAATCATGACAAACAAACTACAGTGGCTACACATTGACATTGACCATGGCATGTTGACATCGACAATAATGCCATAAGCCTATATGATAACTATTAGTACTGCACCGATAACTTACAATTCGTATTTTGTGGACTTTCAGATGTGAGAACATGAGACAACACAAACAATCCATTTCTCTGTGCTTTCTGCTCAGTGCAGTGAGCCTCGAGCAGATGGATCACGAGCTGTTTTTAACAACCAGAAACGAATCCGCGAAGTTCGGGAAATTTGAGCCTGGAACTGAGGTGGATTTCTTACCTTTTTGAGAAAGTATCTGACAGAAATCAAGAATCTGTTGCTTTCAAGGCGGCGGCCATTCAACAACACATAGGTAGGTTTAGTCGTGCAGCCGCACGACGATTCTTTATACTTGTTTGCCGCGGCAACAGAAAAAAGTACCCTAGGCCTAACTTAATCCCGGGCCTAACGGTTACCCTCAACCTCAAATTGAGCATGTTCTTCTTCTTCTTCTTCTTCTACTTGGTTGAGTCGGCATATCCAGACTTAGCTGTATTAAACGC
Source organism: Amphiura filiformis (assembly GCF_039555335.1). Taxonomy (NCBI): domain Eukaryota; kingdom Metazoa; phylum Echinodermata; class Ophiuroidea; order Amphilepidida; family Amphiuridae; genus Amphiura; species Amphiura filiformis. Next base: position 50,689,645 of record NC_092634.1, on the reverse strand, counting down.
CAACTTTATCCAGGAACCTAGGACTGAGTCAGGCGGCGGATGACATGATCGAGCCGGCAACTCGTGAAACCGCCCGGCCGTATGGCATTTTCCATATACTGTTAGTTTTGTGGGGTTCATTATCGAACCCCAACGGTTTTAGCTTGTATTTATATTATTTATCAACATAGGCCTATTTGTTTGTGATATTTCAAGCGCTTTTAAAATTTCAAAAAATCCCATTCAATTACACGGTTGACGATGAAAATTTACTGAATTTAGGGACTGCACGTCATACACCACCTGGACTGAGTGCAGATATCAGAACCGGGGATGATCCCCCTTCTCTTTTCGAATAGCTCTGACACTTTAACGTCAAACGTGCACAGGGATGAATCCTCCTGAACACGGGACCGGGGACCAACGGCTTTACGTGACTTCCGAACCACGGACATCGCACACACACTATAGGTAACCTAGTCCTAGGCAAACCTTAGTTAACACATTTACTAGTCAGCGAATTACGCCGAGACCGGGCCCCAACACAATGCATATTTACATAGAAATTTGAATTTTTTGGAGAATAGGTGGGTGAAGGAAACCTACATAAATATGTTTTCTATACTTCACTTGACCCAAATATATGATTTTTATGGTGATAATCAAGTCGCACATGGAATTTTAGAGGGATTTTGATAGCAGTTCCATTAAAAAAAGCTGCTATCGCCATGAGGCTAAGATCTAGAAACACCCCGAAATGCCGCTTTTGGGGAATTTTGCTAGCTGAATCTTTTTGATGAAAGTCAATCTTTGACAAGATGTAACTTTGCTACTGAAAAGTGCTATGAAAAAAAGGTTTTCAGTTTTGGCTTAGTTTACTCAAGGGCTTTAATTTGATATATAAAACAATGCAATTTGATGGCAAATTTGAATTCACCTAGCATACCTACACACTACTTATATCTGCACGTGCTAAGCAGTGTATGGGGACGAGAAGAAATTCTACAATTAAATTCTGTGATGAAACTGAACTCAATTGAAGGATTCCCGACCATATAGGAACTTTTTGGGAGGAAGGAGAATTTTCACCTAAGGCAAGCCCAAGGCTCGAACTCTCGTCGATCGTATCTCCCGGCCGACAGCGCAATGCCTTAACCGCTCGGCCATCTCGCCCTCCTTGTTCAACAGTTATGTCTGGGTGAAGCACATGGTCCTACTTCACAGTTTTTAATCCCCTATTCATGTTGCGTGAATCACTCTAGTGTGGACCATCCTTTTGATACTTGAGTATTTGGACAAGCGGAACAGTTTTGACAAGCCTCTCCCTCTGTTTGTAAACGAGGAGGTCGAAATTGTCCTCCTCTGCGAATACGAAAGGCACAATCAAACTTGCACCATTGGCACTGTACAAATAATTAAGAGAACACACCAGGTACCACCACCATGATGATCAATTGCACAGTTGGGAAACCACCAACCAACAGTACACACACAGCTGCTCACATTACAACCCCATGCACTGAACTGACCAATCAGGTGCATGGATTTTCAAGAAAATTGGTTCTGGACCAGTGTCCGAAATAAGGAAAATATGGATGTTATCCCGAGGATAACTAAAGCATGAATTCTGCTTGTCCTCAATACATTTTGGTTGTCCCCAAAATGTGTCATACTTTTGGAGGTAAAATATATAGTGGTTGTCCAGGGGATAAGTACATAGCTCAATTTGGTTGTCCCCAGTGATTTTTGGACAAGAGGACAAGAGGATAAGTGCTTATTTCGAACACTGTTCTGGACTATGAAAAATGCTCATGCATATTACTTTTGTCCATCAACATTTGACTGTCTCCACTTGTACTTCCTACACAAGTAGCTTGAATAAACCTTAAACTTCCGTGAGAAAAACTTTGAAAACCTCTGAAAAACTTGTAATTTTTACAAAAAAGCCCTTAAAATTTGAGTAATGTTGGTTCCACTTACACCAGTTACATGTATTTCAATGGGATGTAATTTGAGCTGGTGATGTCATTGGGTTATAATGAGCTGTGGTTGATTCATTTGCATAAGTTGAATTTGTACAGAAGTTTGCTTGTGAAAGGCAGCGTAATAGTACGGCACTAATGAGGCAGTAGCGTCTATCATGGCAAAATAATAAATTCTAGATCATTGAGAGGATGTACCTTCTGCGTCGGCGGTAGCAACGACAGTGCGGTTGGTCATCTCAAAAGCTGTGTTTGCGCCGTATTAAAGCATTGGTAAGCGCTGGTATTTCATGATTTGCGTAGTACGCTTGACACAAATAACTGTGCATACCCAAGTTCGCTTTCATGATCGAGAATTAAATATTTTGGCTATAGTACAGGGAACTCATACCGTGCGTAGTAAGTAGCGTCGGGAGGGTGCCTGCATGTTCATAGGGGCAATCGGGAGGGTGCCTGTTCATGTCGGGAACTAGGTCACGCTATCGCTATTGTTCGACGTAGCTAAGCTAATCATCATTACATCATTTTTAACGCACGTGTGTTCGCCAATACAGCTTTAGTCTCCTCCACCTTCGCCAGGGGGGTGTCTGAGGGGGATGTGTCCCCCCTCAGAAGTATAAGGGGGGCACATTTTATAGTGATAAGCTGTATAAGGGTGTAGTTGCAAAAAGCTTAGGGTACCAGCTTATTTGATGCAGCTTGCTCAGAAGCGGATCCAGGGGGGCGGACGGGGTGCGTGCCCCCCGTAAAAATAACAAAAGTAGGAAAGATGGGGCGCACGCGGCACGCCCCCCGTAAAAAGGGGAAAGGAGAGAAAGAGAAAAGGAGAAAAAGAGAAGAGAAAAAGAGAAGAGAAAGGTTAAATTGCGCGTAATTGAGTAGGCCTGTGCCTAAAAACTGCACACTTGGGTCGATCGAAGGCCTAATAGGCGTAGGTTATAGGCCTACGCCTGTGATTATTTTAGGCATTGCTTGAAGGCAGGTCCTCGACCTGATATGCCTATGCAGGGCCCGTCACATGTCACCAAAGTTAATATTAACATAACATGATTAAGACAGAATCAATGCTGACATCAATCTATGCATGCTTTAGTAGGCCTATTCAGCCCTCGAATTAAGGATCTGAAGGGGCACGGCAACTTTTTTAGGGCAAGTTGATAATTGCCGTGGATTTTCACTGAAAAGGCAAGGCAGCACAGCAATTTGTAATATTTCAAAAGGGCATCAAGGCAACTGTTGAAAATTTGAGAAGGGCACCAAGGCAATTTTTCAAAAGCGAATAGATGCATTGCCGTCAGCTGAATTCGACACCAAAATAAAATTCGACTCTCAACTTTACACTAAAATAATACAAAGCAATCAAAAATCAACAGTTTAATTTACTTAAATTTTGCGATCCCTAGTTCTGAGCTGCAAAACTGACTCGAAACAGCGATGAAACAGCTGTAACTTTGGTAATAATATTGATCAAATTCGCCAGTATAAAAACTATTTCGTGCAAAAAATATCTAGAGATGGGCTTACATGTACAAGATAAGACGATACCGGAAGGGTATCGCCATCGGTTTGCAATGGGAAGTCAATGCAAGGGGGTGACACTAAATTCACGGTTGTTCTATTAGCAACGCAAAATCTATGAAAAATTCAGCTGGTTTACTAGCTAGAAAGTGAGGCCAGTTATCGATCCGTTATAGCTCGTTATGAATAATTCATGTTTGACCCCTTGCAAGGATCATGTTAATTGAGTTTGGCAAATAACAACGTTGTTAGTTTTGCGAACTTTGCCTGTTCAATGAGAGTATAGCGCGCCCCCAATACATCTGGGCACAAAACAGGCGAAAACGATCCAGTTTAATGAAATGGCGGACAGGTATTCCCATCAGGCACCAGTGATATGTTTTTTCAAAGAAAGTCTACTAATTTGATATGAAATGACATTTTGCAATAGCAAAGTCAAAATTAGGACTTGCGGTCAATAATATGAAGGAAATTATGTGACAGAGGCAAGGTGGGAAATACAAGTAGTATTTAATTGCAATTCTGGGTAAAAACCACATGTGCCTGCTAACGGTCAAAACATTTTTATTGTATGAGGTGAAAGGGCTTTGGTAGTAGGTGACAAAAAGTCACATCAAAAATTCCTCCGGAGCTTGTTGCCATAGCAACGGCAGTTTTATGATTTTCGTGATTTTTGCTTATTTTGGGGTGAAAATAAGGAAAATATGTACTTTTCTGAATTGCTCCTGACTTTAAATTTGAGGTCACATTAAAAAAGCAACCTTACCACCATAAAGTATTATCTTTGTGCTTTCCCCAGATGCAAAAAATATTTCAATAATATTTCTCCATGTGCAATTTTAGGGCTGGGCAATATTGCCAATTAAGCACTTTTGAAAAAATGCAATTTTTACCCTATCTTTGAAGTCTAAAAACTAATTTTGCTTGAGCACCCAGAATTATTTCCTCTTTGATGGTACTTGAGCAGACATTGCCCCTTCCAAATTTGGTAAAAAATCTCTGGGGCTATTTGACCTGTAAAGCCAGTGTTGCCAGAAAGTTTGATAATTTTCAAAAATGCATTTTTCAAATAATGCATTTTTCTACATGTTTACTCATGTAACCTTTAATACCACCAACTTAATTGAAATATTTGCACACTTTGCACACATGATTAGACACACACTGCAACGGAAGCAACACTTTGCGGCTGGGGACAAGTTCTGTCCTGCAAAAACCGGTATTGCCAGAAAATCTTACTTCATTATTAAATCCAAATTTCCAATTTGTGCATTTTACAATATTATGTATTCGGTTAAGTTTATACTATCAATGTTAGTTGAATATAATGTGCATTTAAACATCATCTGATACAATACATGTTCAGACACAGTTTCTCGACAGGTGGCTTAGTAAGCCTTAGGCTTAGGCGACCTTGAGGATACTATAGGCTAAAGCCTAGTTTTGACCCAAAATAGTAATTTTTACATGGACATTTTTTTGAAATATGACAAATGCATCTTGGAAAGTGTATCAGTTTATTAAGATGGATGTTAAATCAAAAAAAGTGACCTATGATTTTGACCTATGACCTCTTGTAATTCATAAGTAGGCCTAAAATGCGGTTTTCAATGATATTGTTCATTTTGGGTAAAATTGACCCTTTTACCATTTTTAGCAATTTTTGCATTACAAAAGTTTTAAATTACACTTAACTTTATTGATAAATAGGGCTTCTTTAATTTTAGGCTATTGAGAGAATTCAACAAGTATGCAGTTTCCATGGCAACGACCATTAATGCTCATTTTTAAGCAAATATCTGTGAAATAGAGCTAATTTCCCAGTAAAATTAGCAAAAAATGGGCGTAAAAGGCCGTTTCCTTGTAAACTGGCATCTCTTTGAATTCTCCTAATGTTATGCCAATCAAACAATAGTTTAGGCTTTATGATAATCCTGTTAATGAGAATACACGAAACTGCTGATTCTTGATTACGAATCCACAAGGCATAGCCGAGTGAACTTGTATCAAGGAATAACAGTTTCAAGTGTATTCGCTGATTTAAACCATTGCTTTATACTAACAATACGCTCTAAAACTGGATTCTTGCATAGAAATGTGTCAAGTGTTCATTCGTAGAAAATAATCTTCAGTAATGAATAGACGTCATAGCAATGGTTTAAGTACATTTTCCAGACATAATTTGTGTGATCTAGCCTGTAAATATATCACATATTTTGTGTAATCTATTATGAGAATGATGAGTTTTAAACCTGACTCAACAGGCTTTCGTAGCCTACATCTACACAATTTTTAGCGAAACATGGCACACAAGGCTAACAAAGAATCGAGGCTATATTGTAGATGAATCCAATTTCATGCATTCCTACACCTCAATGGCAGCCATAGCTGGCCATAGCTGCCCCCCCCATAGGTCTATCCCACCTGAAATGTGAAATGATGTGGCCTTGGCAGTGGCGGATCCAGGGCAGTCAGAGGGGGGATTTGAGAAAAAATAGAGAAAAATGTACGAAATGGAGTGGCCCTCCCGTCCCACTCGGGCCCTGCATATTAGCGGGCCCGCAGTAATTTTCTCATGCTTCTCATGCTCTTTTTCCCCTTCCCCTTTCTCTTCTCTTCTCTCCTTTTTTTTTTGGAAGGGGGGAGCGGCCGAATGAGGGGGCGGGCCCACTGCCCCTCCCCAAATCTGCGCCCGGGGTCTTGGCGGGGATATGAAACTGCTCTCCCTTCCACCCAATGATCATACCATGATACTTTTGGAATGGCAATTTTTAACCAAATTGATAGCATATAGGCCTACACATACAGATAGAAAATTATCTTGAGGATTGTGTTAGAAACAAGGGGAAATCGGGAAAACAGGGAGTGTTTTAATTGCAACAGCCTATCATGACCCACTAGCTTCTTCACCAATTGGATTATTATTTGCATTGTAAACATGGTAAATATTGTCTGCACGGTTGTTTTGATGTGATGTTACCTTTCCACCCTGGACAAGTATATCTTCAACAGGTCCTGTATCAACGTAAAAGTAGAAGTCAATTTAGGAGAGAAATTCAATAAGGGTGTCAAACAATGCAAATGTCAATATTGATGCCCCCATGGGAGTTTGAAGTTTATATTATTGTGCGTATCATTAATTTTACATGGCTACGTTTTCAAACAAATGCACGCATGTTTGACAAACTCAAAAATTACGGGTAAGCCTGTGGGTAAATTAATTGTCATATAATCTGGCAATACCATCATTGCCTAAGTTTCAAAACCTGTTTGTGATGGTGGTTAAAAAGGGTCCATTTTTGCCCAAAATGACCAAAATCATTAAAACCTGCATTTTAGGCCTACTTATGAATTCCAAGAGGTCATAGGTAAAAATAGGTCACAGAAAAATATTGTGATTTACTTTTTTTTTTTATCCAAACGTCCATCTTAGTAAGCTGATACACTTTTAAAGGTGCATATATCATTTTCCAAAATATTTTCTATGTAAAAATTACTATTGTGGGTCAAAAGTAGGCTTAGTATCCTCTAGGTCGCCAAAGCCTAAGGCTTACTAAGCCACCTGTCGAGAAACTCGCCCATGTGTCTGAACCTGTATTGTATCAGATGATGTTTAAATGCACATTATATTCAACTAACATTGATACTATAAAATTAATTGAATAAATAATTGTAAAATGCACAAATTGGAAATTTGGATTAATAAAATATGATTTTCTGGCAATACCGGTTTTTGCAGGACAGGACTTGAACCCAGCCTCAAAGTGTTGCTTCCGTTGCAGTGTGTGTCTAATCATGTATGCAAAGTGTGCAAATATTTCAATTAAGTTGGTGGTATTAAAGGTTACATGAGTAAATATGTAGAAAATGCATTATTTTGAAAAATGCATTTTTTGAAAATTATCAAACTTTCTGGCAACACTGGCTTTACAGGTCAAATAGCCCCAGAGATTTTTTACCAAATTTGGAAGGGGCAATGTCTGCCCAAGTACCAACAAAGAGGAACTAATTCTGGGTGCTCAAGCAAAATAAGTTTTTAGACTTCAAAGATAGGGTAAAAATTGCATTTTTTCAAAAGTGCTAAATTGGCAATGTTGCCCAGCCCTAAAATTGCACATGGGGAAATATTATTGAAATATTTTTTTCATCTTTGGAAAGCACAAAGACAATACTTACTTTATGGTGGTAAGGTTACTTTTTTAATGTGACCTCAAATTTAAAGTCAGGAGCAATTCAGAAAAGTACATATTTTCCCTTATTTTCACCCCCAAAATAAGCAAAAATCACGAAAATCATAAAAACTGCCGTTGCTATGGCAACAAGCTCCGGAGGATTTGTTGATGTGACTTTTTGTAACCTACTACCAAAGCCCTTTCACCTCATGCAATAAAATTTTTTTGACCGTTAGCAGGCACATGTGGTTTTTACCCAGAATTGCAATTAAGTTATAATAACCTTTGATACCCGACCTGACCTTCCATCATGGCGCCTTATTCGTCTTTATGTATTTCTATTATGCTCTCAAGTAAAATGAAATACCAATCTGCTCTGAGCAGACAATGTTACTTGGCTCCCAGCATGAATTATTGATTTTATACGAGGTAAAGAACTGCACAGTGTATGTGCATGATGTGCAAGCATACTCCAAATATTTACGGTAAATCTGAATAGTGGTCACATGTTAACATATCATGTGTTCGGGAAATCACGTGGCAACATTTTAAGATTTCAGGCTTGCATGTTTACTAGTTAATTGCCATTTGTACTCTTTATTATTTATCTTTGTTAATTAACATATATTTTAAATGCTGATAAATCGTGGTTGGCTACCCATGATATCTGTTAAATTCAATGTTTTATGAATATAATTCTACCACGCAGAGGGGGTCACACAGCAGAATTTCACATCACCTGACTTAGCTACATTTCGAAGCTCTGCTCTTCAAATTCATGTAAATTTCAAAGTTTATACATTTAATATATTTAATATGATACTAATTTTTTGTTATAACCAACTGGTACACGAAATATACTAGCTTATTTATACCTATACAGAAAGGTGATTATCAGCCTTCACTCAGCAAATTGACATGCCCGGCATATGCAGCCATTCTCCATCTGGATAACATGACTGTCGCCCTCAATACGTCTGGGCGCAAATTTAAATAACAATACGCTATTTACATATCAATGCAGCCTCATGCTAATTAAAGCTGCCCCATCCAGGAGTTCATCTATGGTCAATGTTTGCTAATCGAGAGATTAATTGATTTGCCCAGCGCTCAGATTTTGTTCATGACACGAGGTCGAGGAAGCGTAGCTGCTTAGTTACTAACAGCGTTTCTGATTGGTCGATAGTACGCTGAAGGTGTTTCTCTGACCAATCGAGAAAATGAAGTCATTTCTAGCAACCAGATAATGTATAAAAGCCGATGTGATTGGCTGAATATCTAAGCTTACGTAATACGTAGGGGTAATGAATATTAATTCACAACAAACTATTGTGTATACTGTAATTGATAGCTGGGGTACGATGCTCAAAATAGCGATCGTGTTCAATATTTTCAATCTAATTTTCCACAATTTTGCGGAGATTTAACCAGTACTTGTTAATGATTTTTATAATGAAGGGGCAGGGCTGGCCGGCTAGGGCACCCACGGCAACTTCATTTAGGGGCACGGCAAGTGACTGCCGTCGGTAAAGGACATATTTTGAGGGCATTGCGGCAATGGGGGTGGGCACCCACGGCAATATGCCGTCGGTGCCGTGGGTTAATTCGAGGGCTGGGCCAGTGGGCCTATTGTATGTTTCAAGTCTTACAAAGTAGCAAAGTGTCAGCATGGTCAGTGTACCAGTGTAACATTTAAAATTTTGGAAATTGAGTTCGGGCCCTTTTTTTTTTTGTTTAAAGCAATGATATAAATGGTGTAAAAATAATGCACCAAATATGGCTTCAATTGGACCTTCATTTTGCAAAATTTTCTGAGTTTTCAATTTCTGAGGGGGCCCCCCTCAGACACCGCCCTGCGTCGCGCAAGCAATTGAATTTATACAATAGGCCCTACTATTGAAAACTTTGTCCACGAATGGGAGATGAGCTGTGACAGCCATCATGATCATTTCACAAATATTCCGCTCTTTCAAACTCAAATTTTACACAACAATAGTGTCAAAATGGGCCACCAAATGGCTTCAATTATGTCTTCATTTTGCAAAAGTTTCTCACTTCTGGGGGCACATCCCCTTAGACACCCCTGCGTCAGCATGACGATGACCGCTTCCACGGCCATATGGTTCGTCGCCCTTGAAATCTCATGTATTTTGCGCCCCCCGTATTTTTTTCTCTCTGGATCCGCGGCTGTTGTTGTTCTGAGTAATTTTACACCAATTTTATTGAAATCGGCCAAAAATTGAGACAGTGCCGGCCAAATAACGACACACAAGGGGGGGGCAGATTTGACCTTTATTTTCTAGTTTTAGGGAATTTTATTTAAGGATTATGTAATGATTTTTTGGTATCTACTTACATAGTTTTAGGTCCAGGAAGGTCATTTATGCACTTTGTGTCAAATGAAACTTTTTAGTGTCCTTAAAATTAACAGTTTTGGGTAAAATTATGCCGTGAAGGCGCTTTACCTTTTACTAGCGACCCCTTTTGTTTTTAAGTTAATCATTAGAGATTATCATCAATCATCCATATTCTGAAATTTTCAGTCATTTATCATATTTGGTGTGGCCGCCCGTGGCGCTAATTTTTAATACAGGGGTAACCTGTCCATAGCAATATCTCTCTCTCTCTCTCTAGGTGCCATATCCTAAGATGTTGGCGATCATGTCATGCCACAATTCTCTGTTATAAGCCATCTCCAGAAGCTCCGTCGCCTTATGTTCAGCTCCCCTTTCTTTTAGCCAGTCTTTCAGATTTGATAACCACATCACTCTCTTCCTGCCTCTGCTCCTTGTTCCTTCTATTCTTCCTGTCAATACTAGGTTCTCGAAACCATCCTTTCTGAGGATATGACCAAGGAATTTGAGCTGCTTAACTCTGATTTCACGTAACAGCTTCCTGTTCACATTTGCTCTACTTAGGACATCGTCATTAGACACTTTATCAGTCCACGGGATCTTCATCATTCTTCTAAGGAACCACATCTCGCAGCTCTCCAATCTTCTTTTAATGTCTGTTGTTATTGACCATGCTTCACTTCCATACATTAATACAGGGATGACATAGCAGTTGAGTACCAATTCTGGTCTCTATACTGAGGGCACTGTTTTTTAGGATCTTGTCTAATTTTGAGAACGCAGACTTAGCCAGTGCAATCCTTCTCTTAACCTTCTTAATACATCTGGCATCTTCTGTGATTAGACTGCCAAGGTAGTTGAAGGAGGAAACTTGCTTAATTCTTTGATCTTTCACCTTCAATATGCATGTTGGGCTTTCAGTCTTTGATACCACCCATATCGAAAAAACACAACTTTGCGGATACCTATCCGCTACTCACCGGGTAAGCACCGGCTGAAATGACATGCAAATTAGGTAGATACGGGTAAGCACCGATACCTTTTAGTGGATGCCTCCATGGTATCTGGTCACTTGTGAATAGCCATCGGGTAAGTACCGGATAAGTATCGGGTGCCTATCGGGTGCCTACATGGTATTGTGAATAGCCATCGGATAAGTACCGGATAAGTATCGGGTGCCTATCAGATGCCTCCATGGTATTGTGAATAGCAATGGGATAAGCACCGGGTGCCTTTCGGGTGCCTTTTGTGGAAAACTTTTGAGAACCTTTACCGGATAACTATCCGATGGCTTTTTTGGAGACCACCGGATAAGTACCCGATGTCATTTGGCACATTACAATTGGCATCAATGGTTTTCAACAAACCGCACTCGAGTCGGCATATATTTAGGGGCTGTGCAATAATTATGAGCCCCCGGGGGGTAACATTTCCAAGCGGCTAGCCAAATGCTTGCCCCCCCTCGGCCTGCCAAAAATTGCTTGCCCCCCCCCTCTCGGTCCGCCAAAAATTCTTTGACCCCCCTTGTGCATGCCAAGTTTTTGGGATCCCAATTTACAAACCTTATATGGTCTACATACATGTTGTGAGCGCAGCGAGCAGGAAAATTTGTATAGCGTTTCCGTACTGTTTTCTTTGAAAGGTGCCCCATGAATGTGTGCCAAAAATCGTATGCCCCCCTTCTCGGATGGCCAAAATTGCTTGCCCCCCCTTCGGCTCGCCAAAAATTTCTTGCCCCCCATTTTCCCCTCCCCCATTTTCCCTCCCCCAGGCTCATAATTATTGCACAGCCCTTAGACAACATTCTTGTGGAAGTTCATTCATGTAAATGAGGTGGTAAAATTTCTGATCGGCTCGCCAAAAATTGCTTGCCCACCCCTCTCGGCCCGCTAAAAATTGTTTGCTCCCCCTCTCGGCCAGCCAAAAAATCTTTGCCCCCCCTTTACACATGCCAAATTTTTTGGATCCCAATTTGCAAACTTTAATTGGTCTAGATATACGGTATGTTGCGAGCGCAGCAAGCAAGAAAATTTGCATATTAAAGCGTTTCCGTACGGCTTTCCTAAGCCGTTTTATTTAAAAGGCGCGCTCCATGAATGTGTGCCAAAATTGCTGCCCCCCCCTCGGATGGCCAAAATTGCTTTCCCCGCCTTTCGACTCGCCAAAATTTCTTGCCCCCCCCAATTTTACCCTCCCCAATTTTACCCTCCCCAGGGCTCAGAATTATTGCACACCCCCCTAACATGGATCAACAAACTGACGAACATGTGAGCTTTATTATCGCGGTGCAGTTTTTACTGTAAATACGTACAGTAGGCCTACATTGGAATTTACTTTAACACAAAATCTGTAAAACACAATGAATTCCTGAACACTAAATGATTTTGAGTCCCAAGCATAAATTGTACATAATGACATGATAACACAAAGTAAAATGCAAAACTAAAATCCAATTAGGTCTGTACAATTTTGTTTAACAATGTTTCAGAGTCCTATAGGCCTAATAGTGCCATCACCTGGGCCCAGAGGTACGCCACATGCTATACTTTGCGGCATTGTACCATTATACCTCCGATCCCCAACCTTTTAGACATGTATCAGTAATTGCCAATGATATGAATCCAATTTGCAGTGGCTAGAAGCAAGGTTATCACAGAAAACTAATTTTGGATACTTGCAAGTGCATACCGCAAAATTCAGCAGCCTGTGCACATGCACATGCAGTTGATAAGCTTATAACATTTACTGCTTGAAATATGCAACTCTGCAAATCTTTAATTTACCTGTTCATCTACATGTATATATATATAGTCATTGTAGTCATCTGTAGTATAAAATTCTCCATAAAGAATGAATGATTTGTGTAAAGAGACCAAAACACCACCATCAAGAGAACAGCTTGTTGCATGAATCCAACAGCAAATTTGAAATGGCAGTTGGTGATCATGTGACCTTAGCGGATACCTTTTGGATGCCTCCTTTTATTGACTAAGTTAGTGGATACCTTTTGGATGCCTCCTTTTATTGACTAAGTTAGTGGATACCTTTCGGATGCCTCCTTTTTCTTGACTAAGTTAGCGGGTGCCCTTTCGGATGCCTCCCTTTTATTGACTAAGTTAGCGGGTGCCTTTTTGGATATCTTGTTAAGGTACCGGATACCTACCCGGTAGCTCCCACCTCTTACTTTGAGGCATCCGAAAACTAATCTGCTAGCGGGTGCCATCGGATGTCTTTAAAAATGACATCCACAAGGTATCGGATACCTTGCGGATCAGCACCGGGTAGGCATCCGCTACCTTATTTTTTTGATATGGGCACCATACATTCTGTCTTCTTGCAATTTAACGATAAACCTTTCCTCTCACTTTCCTGAACCACCACATCAAGAAGCCTTTGCAGATCCTCCTCAGACTCAGCTAATAGGACAGTGTCATCTGCATATCTTATGTTCGTGATGTTATGTCCACCTATACCGAGACCATTTTCCTTTTCCATAGCAATATACAGGGGTCAACAAACTTTTTATCACATGTAAGTCGATGGAAGCGTCTCTACACATTTTCAAATGGGTACCACGCACAAGTGAAATAAGGTTGAGAGTTCAAATTTGGACAGATGCTGTTATTTATCAGTACCGTACCATAACTTTGATTTGATAATAAGAAATGATAAAATTTTAGTAGGGGGGATACGTAACAGCTATTAGGCTGAACATAAAATTGCATAAATATATCCAGGGGACCCAAATCATGTAAATAATTAATTAGAATCCAACAAACAGCAAAGAAAACGCCCATAATTGTCAAAATTGTGAAAAATAGAGGGGGGTCCAAAGAACCCCCCCCCCCCATCCTGATTGGTTGTCACATGGTCATGTTATGCAAAGTTGTCAACGTCCCGGGGGTGGGGGGGGGCACTTTTTATGCTTTTATGTGTTGCCATCATCAAGCAGGCCCTCAAATTTCACACCCTACATGTAAACACTGACCTGGAGCAGGTGAAAATACCAACCCTAAATTACTGAGCAGCTTGTGAAATGGGGACCCTTTTCACTGACCAATTGCTTTAGACACCCTTTAGGTACCCTTTCCACTGATCTACTAAGAAAAAGAAGTTAAAACAGCTACTTTCATGGATTTAATTGCACTATGTTGTATGTAGAACATAATTTTATATTGTTAACATTGATTCAAATCCAATATTATTCATCTACTGCCATCTGATCCATGTGTGAAGCAATTACACTTTAAGCCCCAGCCCTAAAGGAATACTTGACCAATGTAATTTATTCATTCATCTTCATTCATTTTAACATTATACTGCTTTATTCCCTATGTTGACTATATACCGTACCCTTTTTCCCAAAGTAGCATGAAATAGGTACCGGTACCCTATTCACGGTTTGCGCAGACCGTGACTATGCGTGAAAAATTTACCCTTTCCGTGGATTTCTGCTCAGTGATGACAACACATAGTATATGTACAATGTACATGAGTGCCCCCTCGGGTCGACGTCTTATGCACAACATCTGTGTCTACTTGTATACAGCCATTCTCCGGGAACGCCTGTCTACTACAGTGGTGCTACAATTCACTAGCGAATAAAGTAGGTTTTCACCCATTGTTCAAAACGTGACATGTACACCAAATACAGCCCCCATGATCTAATTTTAGCGGACTTTAACTCTGAAACAGTTTAGTCATAGACTAGTTAAAAATGTGATCCCCAACCCTTATTTGCTTCCCTTTGGACGAATTTGTAGCAGTTTCTGTGTCGAGGAATGCCCAGTACTTGCCCGGTACATATAGAAATGGCAGAATTGCTATTTTATGAGATATTTTTAAAAGAAAAGTCATCCCAATGTTGCTCGGTCTTGTTAAAAAAAGCCACTGTTTTTCATGTTATGTTCCTCTACAGTGAGGACGGCTCTATTTACGCTTGTCAAGCCCGAGCCACATTGGGATGACTTGCACGAAGGAGCTCGAGGTAGGGTTAAGTGACCACTTTTAAAATTAAAATAGAATTCCCAGACTGCCTAAGCTCCCGTGGCCAAGTGGTAAAGGTGCTGGTCTGGAAAAGAGTCACTATTTTTCAAGTTAAGTATCTACTCAAACAGAAATTATTCCAGATGCGACAAAAATCTTTGGAAAATAAATTGAACAGAAAAAATACTATGATAGGGGTGCCGAAGAATTACACCCCTTCTAATCTGGTGATGAGGTATGATAATGCAACTGTATAAGACCAAAAAATATTAACCTTTGTGCCGTAAACAAGTTCATCAGGATTGTCAGTATAGATATCATTTATAAAATTTCATGTAAACAAATCCAATTGATTATTTGGTAAAATGATGTCAAACATACCTAACAATGACGTTTCGTGCTACATCGTAGCACTTTCTCAAATCGACTGACCAATTCTCCCAGTCCTCCTCGTCTGCTTCCTGTTGGAGAGTGACGTTGGTGGCGCTGTTTTTGGCCTTACCCCTGGTAAGGCCAAGAAAAAAAAATGTTTGCTTGCCCTCAAATGAATTTTAACAACTGGGTCGGTCGGTCGGGATTTCTTTTTTTTTTCTCCTTTTTTTATAATTACCGTACTGATGCGAGTATAGTCCCACCCCGTTTTTGGGTGAACATTTTTCAAAATTGGGGGTGGGACTATACTCGAATTAAAAAAAAAAAAAGCCAAAGCCGAAAAAATAAATAACTTAACAGTGTCCGAAATAAGGAAAATATGGAGGTTGTCCTGAGGATAACTAAAGCATGATTTCTGCTTGTCCTCAATACATTTTGGTTGTCCCCAAAATGTGCCATACTTTTGGAGGTAAAATATAGTGGTTGTCCAGGGGATAAGTACATAGCTCAATATGGTTGTCCCCAGTGATTTTTGGACAAGAGGACAAGAGGATAAGTGCTTATTTTGAACACTGACTTAAGTATAAGGCTCAAAATATGAAGAATCAGACAACTTTGATACCAAAATGAATCAACTAACATTACAGAACAACTAAAATGTTGAACACAAGCTCTAAAATACATCTTTTTTAACATCTTCAAAATGCAAAAATTAAAAAAACAAAAAACCCTTTTTCAGGAACTTCCAAAAATAGGGTCGGTATTCTTTTGTACAGTAAATAGAAAAAAACAACCTTTTTTCTGATTTCCAAAATTAGGGTCGGTCGGTTGAGGGCAAGCAAACATCTTTTTTTTTTTTGCCTAACATCAAGGAGTTATATGTAGATTGTTGAACACAACGGTGCACAGAATATACATGTAGTCATAATAGATAATTTCTGAACAAATGCAAGCAAACAGATATTGATAAAAAGAAATATCAAAGGAAGTAAAAGCACATGATTTGAAATAGATCTAAATTTATATAAAATTACTCGCATGTAAAGTGTAGCAGTAGACTTGGTATAATTTAGTATTTAAAGAACTAGAGCTTCTTCCATTATATGCCCAAAAGGGGAGGGAATAATTTTACCATTTGCATGATTTAGGGAAGAATTTTTTATTTAAAAAAATGAAAAAAAGAGAGGTAAATAGAAGAAGTTGCAAAGGAATTCAAGGAAGATGAAAATGAAATGAATTTGGATTACAAAAAAAAGTGATTTTAAGGGAAACCAGGGAGATTTACATTGTACAATGTAGCTTAAGGGATCCAAAATGAGCGTTTATTATGCGTTTTTACAGTATTTTTTGTGGGACATGAGAGCACCTCAGACCTATCGAATTGCATTCTGAATACTGAAGCATGTCTTTCTGATATCAAATAATTTTAATTTTTTTAAATCACAATATAATACAAATTTTATGACAAATTATAAAAATTTGATATTTTTCAAATTTTGATATATAACAGTCCTCGGTAAATTATATAAATCTAATGATATATTCTTAAAGTGTATGTAGCAGGAGGAAAAGCCGACGGTCAATTGAAAATTTTGACCTTTCATATTGAAGATATGGATTTTTTCCCAAAAGACCTAATTTTTTTTTTTTGGTGTTTTGGGGAAAAAAATCCATATCTTCAATACGAAAGGTCAAAATTTTCAATTGATCGTCGGCTTTCATCCTACCTACATACACTTTAAGTATAAATCATCAGATTTATAAAGTTTACTTCAAGTACTGTTAAATATCAAAAATATCAATTTTAATGATTTGCCATAAAATGTGTATTAAATTGCGAATTTCAAAAAATCAAAATTATTTGATATCGGAATGACATTCTTCATATTCAGTAGTGATGTGGTCGGCACCGTTTTTTATTGTCGACATGTCGATATAATTCGTATACCGACGTCGACAGTGTGTCGACATAAAAAAATTAAAAAAAAAAAAAAAAAAAAAAAATTTTAATTTTCAAAAAATATTTTTGGCCAGAAAATCAAGTTATAGGCCCAAACTGACTTGTTATTCAAGGTTGAAACCAGAAAATACTGCTACTCAAAAAAAAAAAAATGCCAATTTTTTTTACAAAGTTGAAAAAGTTGTACATTTTAATTACTTTGGTTTCTATTGAACAGCTAGCAATGCATACTAATTCAATGTGTCCCTGACTGTTCAATAGAAGCAAAGGTAATCAAAATGTACAAGTTCATCAACTTTGTAAAAAAAATTGGCATTTTTTTTTTTTTTTTTTAGTAGCAGTATTTCTCTCTGGTTTCAACCTGAATAACAAGTCAGTTTGGGCCTATAACTTGCTTTTTCTGGCCAAAAATATTTTTTGAAAACTAAAAAAAAAAAAAAAAAAAAAATTTTGTCGACATGATTTTTGATGTCGACATGTCGGCATACGTGCCGACGTCGACATTGTGTCGACATAAGGCATGTCGACCACATCACTAATATTCAGAATGCAATTCGATATGTCTGATGTGCTCTAATGTCCCAAAATAAATACTGTCCAAACGTTCATACCCCAGCCCTTAAAAACAGGGAATAGTTGTTGGGATCAGTAAAATAAACATGTCTAAGTTAAACCTCAGCCTCAGATCCAAATCCTTGATTGCAATGGTTCAGTATTTTATTGTATCATCTGGAGAAAAAATTGATGTCAAACTCAAAAGAGTCAAAAGTAACAGTTGCAGTGGCGCGTCCGTGGCCGCCCCAACCCGGGGGCTGAAGAAGAAACAATTTTGCCGCCTTCTTTATCAGCCCGAAAAGGTTGACCCAATTTTTTTTCACGGTCGTTTGAAAAGTGAAGAGCAAAAAAAAAAAAAAAAGGATTTTAGGCGCAAGCGCCCTAAAACCAACCTTTTTCAATTTTTTTTTTTTGCTTTTTCAATTTTTGTGCCCTTTTCTATTTGCTTATTCGTTTTGCCGCCCCCTTCGTTTTTGCCGCCCCTGTTTTTGCCGCCCCTTCTTCTTCCGCCGCCCCTTCGTTTTTGCCGCCCCACTTTGACCCGGAAACTGGCACCCCAAAGCCCCCCAAAATACGCCAAGCATGAGTTGTATGAGAACAGTTTATGGGTTTGACATCAACTTTGGATGTACAATGTATGGACAATATAATCAATATTTCATAGACATTGAACTTCTAAACACGGCATAGTAATAGTAATAATCTGAATGAAATATTTAAAATTAAAAAAGTAAATAAACATTTTTGTTTCATTCTCATTAAAAAATGGGAGATCTATTCATGTAGGTGATGCAATATGATGACATCACTAAGCCACGCCCACTTAAATAATACAACAGGTCTGCCACACATTATAATACCAGGCAATAGAGATGCAGACTCAGATATATATTGTTATTGTGTGTTTTATGCTTGTTAACAAATATTATGACATGCATATCACCACAACTTTCATTTTAATTTTTCCATCCCAGGGTTGTAAGAAGATGGCAAACAATAAAGAACAGCTTCCAGAGTGGATTCCTTATTTAAACACGGAACACAAATCTTGTCTCACACAAGTATTCAAAGTCAGTAATGGACTCCACAAACTGCAGAAGAACCAAACCTTTTGTGACATCACCATCAAAGTAGAAGACACATCATTTCCAGCACATAAAGCAGTACTAGCAGCATGCAGTGAGTTTTTCACTACAATGTTCATGTCAGATTTTCAAGAAAGTCATGCAGCAGAAGTCACCGTCACTGGCACACCAGATGCATTCCAAGTTTTATTAGACTTTGCTTATTCAGGCCAGTTGGAGCTCACCATGAAAACAGTCATTGATGTCTTGGAAATGGCGCACTATATCCAGTTTGATGATGTGGTAGACAGCTGTAAATTTTTCTTGAAGAGAGAAATGAGAGCTCTGAGGGTTGATATTAAAGTTATTGTAAGGATTCTCTCCATTGCTGATACGCTGAGTTTAACACAACTTGTCAAGAGCTGCAAACAAAACCTGGCAAATAGTTTTAGGAAATTGGAGCCATCGGAAGACTTTTTAGAATATGTGACTGCTGAATTAATGGAAGCATTTCTTGAGAGTTCTGATTTGACAGATGAAAAAGGGGTAGGTACTTCTTTCCTTGCTCAATTCAGCAGGGTTGCTGTTATGATCTGAGTGGTCTCTGAGCTTTATGGTTATGCAGCGCACACATCTTTTCAAAGATCCTTTCAGGCTAGCTAAAAACATCTCCAGTGAAAGGGCACATTTTTTCTTTGAAAATTGGTAAAGTGATGGATAGGGTGCATACGTAGCCCTCATAGTGACCAATTAACTTCTACCTACATGTAGTCTTAAAATGTTCCATTGGTGAAAAAAATATATTGCAAGTGGTAGAACAGGACAAAAGACAAATACCAAACCTTAAGAAGAGAAAATGACAATTAATGAAAAATTTGGAAGCAGTGAACGACACTTATATAGTGTGAACCACTGCAGAACCAGTTATTTAAAATAAAGCTTCCGATTGTTTTAAAGCTTGAATTAATATTATAATTCTTGTTTTAGTTTGTTCTAAACAGCATAGTTCTGACATTGTTCGCCTTTGGGTGCAAAGTTCTGTGATTTCAGCATAAATTCATGTTGCCGTTTTTCCATATAATACAGTGTACATGAAGTTCCAATGAAATATACCATAAGGCAGCTATTAGTAACTATGTAGTTTATATGTGCCCATCCACCACAAACTGGTCGTAAAGTCGGCATTATCTATTTTGAGATACAATCAAAAACAGTATGAGATTTTAGAACTCTGGAAAAGTCAAGAAACTATGAACAGGGCAGTTATGCAGAATGAATAATAAGGCAGCTATAGTTTTCTACATTAAACATATTGCATTCCAAATAGCTGCCTTTTACATTTAGTGCTACAGTAGCAAAATACATTTGAACGCCCCGTGGGGCCCCTAGACAATGATCAATTTCAACCAAATTTCACATGAGGGGTTCTTTTAGGAAGCGGAACACTATAGGGGTAGGTAGAAGTTCAATGCTAACATTTTGGAAAATTAGGGGGCCAATTAGGGGGCTACGTATGCACCATAGCGATGGGTGCACTTTCAAATTCTCAGTGGAACCTCCCAATCCAAACAAAACTGAACCCCAGCTCAAAATTTTACCACAAACGAAACTTAAGATTCTTATAACAAGAAAAACTAACTGAACACAAATCCAATTCCATTATCTTCTGTGGCAAACTTTGAGGTTTCAAGACTAGTATGCAATTCCCCTACTGTATAATGCTTCTATTTCTTTTTTAATTCCATTGTTTTATTTTTTCCAGATATTTGACATGGCAGTTGCATGGTTACGACATCACTGGGAAGATCGAAAACAGTACGCAGCATCCTTCTTTCAGAAGATCCGTCTTGGTGTAGTACCCACAAGTCACCTGTCTAAGGTGGTGTTCAAACATCCGGATCTGTACAGTATACCTGAATGTAAGGAGATGATTGACAAGGTCATGGAGATGGTTGACAAGGTCATGAAGACAGTTGATTCTAGAAAACAAACAGACCAACCTTTGAGCAACATAGATCCTAGCTTATTTGCTACCAGAACAACAGTCAATGTAAGAATCAAGTAGACACAGTAGGGCAAATAAAAAATATGTGCCCATCCACCACAGACTGGTCATAAAGTCAGCATTTTCCATTTTGAGATACAATCAAAAACAGTATATGGATTTCTATGTAAAATATATAGAAAGTTGACCTGTGATGAACCATAACCTCACTTGTCCGATGTAGCTGGTTGAGGTGTCATTTTAAAGCTGAAAGTGCATTTTTTCCAAATCTGTAATAAACTGAAAATGATCTACATATAGAGCCGACTTTACTACCACTTCGTGGTGGATGGTCACATATGTAGTTGCTCCAAACCAGTGGTGTTGCTAGTGAGGCAATGAAGGGCACAAGCCCTGGGGTGCCGTCTAGGTGGAATGAAGAGGTTCAGAATTGATCAATTTAGCGCAACTAGATCAATTCTGTGACCCCTCCAAGCAGCCATAGTTAAAGTTTTTGTGCATTAATTTAAATATTGGCCAATGTTGTACATGTAAATGGAGGATAAATTTTAAATGTTTTCCACACTACAAGAGAATTTTGTTTCCAAATAGAGTGATCATCAATAATAATTAATGAGCCAAAGTAATATTAAATAGGGATGGCAAGACCAATCATCAGGGCATTCTCTTCAGTCTTGGGCTTTCCCACAGTTGCCCATCTCCCTCTTTAAAAAAGGGCGATTGAGGCATCAAGGCATTTCCCCCCTCATTCTTGGGCTTTGCTGACAGTTGCACCCTTGGAGAAGAAAGAAAGAGAGAGAGAGAGATGGAATCCGAGCATTTGCCAAAAAGGAGTTACAAATTTAAAGCATGTGCACTGAGATAGCATACTGTAAAGTTAATCTGATTTATTTTGATTGTTTCTCCAGACGACAGTTTTTATTGGCAGTCATGGGCGTAACTCCATCTACTATGATACATGTATTACAGCTAGCTCTTACAGATGGCAGCGGATGAGGAAACTTCCTGATCTTCCATTTAAGGACTGTTTAGACACACACGATAGCTGCTGTAATGCTCAGGGGCACCTTTACGTTGCACAAGGTACGGTACGACTCCCACGTAAGTTGAAGTGCCCACAGTTTCTCAAGTTAGATGTTGCTAACAAGAAATGGTGCACATTATCACCTATGATACAGAGACGAGAGGATCGCCCTCTTGTCTATATGAATGGCAAGATCTTTGCCATTGGTGGGGGTGAGAATCCAGCATCTTGTGAGGCGTACTCCATTGAGGATAATAGGTGGGAGTCAATCAAACCAATTGCATACAGTGATATAAACATGGATTCGATATCTTGTGCTTCTCATGGGAGTAAGAACAGACTCCTTGTATATGCTGGCACGGTCGCAACAGAAGAAGGTAATGAAGTTAGACATATGCTACAGATGTACAATAATAACACCGGGCTTGATCGTTGGTCAATTCTCACAAGCTACACTCATCCTTTCTCCAGTACCACAGGTTTAGTGGTACATGATGGGAAATGTTATCGAGTTGTTGGTGGCAGCTGTAATTGCAAAGAAGAAGGATGCGATTGGCATCAAATAGTAGTTCATGAGTTGGTTATCAATATACGCAACGATTCGGCGACATTAGGTGAGAAGCAAGATCAACTCTTGATTCCTGCAGAGTTCAAGAAGAAGGCCTTCCGCATCAACCAGGATGTATTTGTGGTAGTACGCAAAAATACATATCACAAAACGGGAATCAAGATAACAAGTGATCAAGTGGAACCAGTCAATTTAGATGTGTGGGATAGTTTGCTTCCCGGTCCTCACACTGGTGGAAAGTTCCAATTCACAACTTTCATGGTGGATAAAGCATTGTGGGTGTAAGTGTATCATTGTTTTTGGATGCTGCAAAATAGGTTACACATCCAAATTCTTCCATTAGTCATGTTAGAGCTGGCCACAAAACATATTAACCTTAAAACCTATGCCAGGGGAAAAAGTTGGCATTTGCCAGGGTAGCCAGGCAATTCTGCTAAGGTCAGCTAGGGCACCAAGGCAATTACATGCTAAAGAATACATCCTGATACAAATTTACACATTTTGAAGGGTGGGCACAAAGGCCAAGGCATGGGGCACCCATGGCAATTGCCTTCAGTGTCGCAAAGTACCTGATGTGTACCTGGGGACATATATGCATAGGTGCAGAATACTGGCACACCTGTAGTGGTATTTCATTTGCACCTGTCAAATAACTTAGAGTGGCTTGTAGGCAGACTGCAGGTGGGTTGCTGCATACAGTAGCTGAGGTATTCTATGGGTACTGAGGTACAGGTACTGCTTAGTAAATGGATAGAGAAGTACTCTGCAGTATACATACCTGACAGTACGACAGCAACTTCGTGACCTCTTTTGTTCGACAGAAAATTTATACGGGTTGGTGAACACGGGTTACGTAACACAATGTTGAAATTTTAGCCGGCAAACGCTTTTTATCAAAATAGCTCCAGAAATGGAAGACACGGGTCGTATAATGCATCATTCATGTACCCTGACCACAGATAAGACATCAAACATTTGTGTAAAGGAACAAATAACGTGTAAAAGTTGAATTAAATGGAAAAAAAGAAGCTTGAATATGTCCAAAGTAGCTCGGAAAATGAGAAAAATTGCATGTCACGAACACAAAAATGTTCATATCATCAAGCAAGAAAAACCGCCGAAATCAAAAATTGGTGTCATGTTATAGAATAACTTAAGTTAGCTTGCCTGAAAATTTCGTGAATTTTGGTTGGGGTATATTCGTAGTCGTATATATATATTGAACATGTTGAAATGTTTATCTTTGTGCGTGACTACTGTCACGCCATATATTGTACGGCCGATGTTTTTCCTGCAAAGAAACTTTCATTGTCAATTGTCCATTGTTGGTTATTTAACTTGAAAATAATACTCCCAACGCTCAAACAATTTTAAAAGTCAGCATAAAGGTTTGTGTTACATTATTTGGACGGTGTTAATTCATTCCAGAAATAGAATACACGAGTGAGGCACTGAGTGGGAATAACATTGCTATTATATTATTGTCACCAAATTAATCATATCTCTGGTATGGCTTAGTGGTAAATACATGTATTTGGAAGTTCGATCTTGGTTCGAACCCCGCAAGCACCTCTCTTTGATTTTTGATTTGATTTTAACTCATATTTTTAAATCCTAGTTTTCATATTTTTATTAAAGCCATAATATACGATTTCGGGCAAATTTGAAGTTTTGTCATTTCAAAAATTATAACAATATTTATAATATTAGTAAATAACTGTCAGGAAGGTTTTCACGTTACATTTGAAGCAGAAGTAGCGAGATAAAAATGAAAGAAAACACTTAATATCTTGACCGCTTAACTGTGGTGTTCTGTGGGGGATTGGTCTAGACAACGAACTTGGCTGATTCCAATTATATTAGGTGTAATCCGAGGTGTAAGTTGAACATTGTGTAAAAATTACAAATATGCCAAAATATTAGGTTTGAAATTCGTGCATCTCATGATTTGATATGTATGCATAAAAGCTCATAAAATATGTTGCCGATATGGAAGGGGTCTAGTCCAATTAAAAAAATCGTGAAAATCTGTGTTGACGTTCCTTTATTTGATAGGCCTAGGCCTATATATATTCTTGAACTTTTAAAAATTACTTAAGTTTGACATGCTTTATTTGATTATATCATATTGAAAGCTACTGAACTTAAATGCATTTGTTTTAAAAGATATGAACTCGAATGTAGGATTAGGCTTAAACATGAACAAGAAATAAATCATGAAAAAAGTGGGCCTTCAAGCCGACATTCATTAGGCCTATATTATTAAAGACAAAAGGAGAGGAAAAAGAAAAGAAAAAAACGAACTGAAAAATTCCACATCATCGATAAGATAACATGGGAATCGAACTCTCAACCTTCAGCACTGCACACCTTCGCTTCTGTCCACTAAGCCATCGCAACTTGTTCGGGCAAAGGGTATTCTTTTGCTATCTTATTTCTCGTTCAACATGTTCAAGGATCTCACTCAACAGCAATCTTTTCAAAACTGCTTGTACTTCAGTTAAATGAGATGATACTATACCTTCTTTGACGACTACAATATTTTGTTACACAATAGAGTATTTTGCATTTATAAAATATATAACAATAGACGTTTTTAATTGCTATATTAATCAATATAACATGTATAAAATAACTATAATAGACACCGCCGGCTGGGATCCATTTCGTGAAGCATCGTGACACTTGCAACGTGCGCTTCCGGCACGAGGACTCAAAGAACGCAACTTTTCAACCTACGACTAGGTTGTTCCACCATTATTTTAATACAAGCTGTGGTTAATTAATGTTTATCACAACAGAAAAGCATTAGACCGGCGTTTCCTCAAAGCTGCAGATATAACCATTTTAGTGATCGTGACATGCATTTTCTCTCATTTTTTAGGCTACTTCGCGCACCAAAAGCATTCATTTTTTCCACAATAATTCAACTTTTACACGTTATTCTTTGCCTTATACTCATGTTTCATATCTTATCTATGGGCTCAATATGGAAATGAAGGGAGAAACGACTCGTGTATTCCATTTTTTGATGTTTTCTAAAAACCGTATTTGCCACCTGATTTTCAACATTGCGTTACGTAACAGCAGAGGTCACGCCGGTAAAAATTACCGGAAGTGAGCTAAGTTGCTGTCGTACTGCTGAGGTAGTACACGTGGAATACCTGAGCTGCTGGTTGACTGATGTAAGAAGAGGAGTTTGCCTGTGTATCACTATCCACCTTAAAGGCATAATCAGTGATCACTGCAAAGGAGTAAATATGTTTAATTTTTTAGGAATAATTTTAAAGTGAAGTATAAGTTGGCAAAAATTTTAGGTATTTTTTGTGACAAAAATTGGCAAAGAAGAACAAAATTGATTATTATATTGTTGTCAATCTTATGCTATCAGCCCTACATGATTGTGTATAATTGATGCACGCAAAAGTTTGTTCAGTTTATATAAGGCAAAAAAAAATAAGACTCATAACACTGTGTATTGATATAGAATGGCAGGTGCGGATCCAGGGGGGAGCGGAGGGGGCGCGCGCCCCCCGTAAAAATAGCAAAAGTAGGAAAGATGGGCGCGCCCCCGTAAAAAACGAGAAAAGGGAAAGGAGAGAAAGAGAAAAGGAGAAAAGAGAAGAGAAAGGCGAGAAAAGAGAAGAGAAAGGTTAAATTATGCATAATTGAGTCCTTCATTTTGCAAAATTTTCCCCTCAGACACACCTACGTGTCGTAAACAACTGGCCGTTTTTGCTTTTGTTCGGACACCCATACACTTTAGGCCTATATTGTTTTAAGTAACAACTGAATAATAATGATTAGGCCTACAGTAATAGTGAATAATGATAATGTTCCACGAATGGCTTTGATTGGGCCTTCATTTTCACACATTTCCGAACTTTATCTAACTAAAATTTTACACAATAATACTTTAATAGTGTCAAAATCGTCCACCAAATGGCTTCAACTGGACCTTCTTTTTGCACAATTTTCCAACTTAGACACCCCCCTGCGTATGTATAAAGAAGTTGTCCTTTTCTTTATGCTTTGGATACCTGGAACTTTATGTTTAAAGCAATTGAATGTATACAATAATATTGAAAACTTGTCCACAAATAGGAAATGAGCCGGCATGGTCATTCCACAAATTTTCCGCTCTTTAAAACTCAAATTTCACACAATAATAATGTCAAAATGGTCCACCAAATGGCTTCAATTAGGTCTTCATTTTGCAAAAGTTTCTCACTTCTGAGGGGGGCACATCCCCTCAGACACCCCAAGGTCGCAAGCAATTAAATTTATACAATTATAATAATTGAAAACTTGTCCACGAATAGGAAATGAGCCGTTATATTATAATATTGAAAACTTGTCCACGAATAGGAAATAGCCGTTATGGTCATTTCACAAATTTTCCGCTCTTTCAAACTCAAATTTTACACAATAATAGTGTCAAAATGGTCCACCAAATGGCTTCAATTTGGTCTTCATTTTGCAAAAATTTCTCACTTCTGAGGGGGGCACATCCCCCCTCAGACACCCCCCTGCGTCAGCAAGCGCGACGCCATGATCGCTTTCTGCGACCATAGGCCTATGGTTCGTCGCCTCTAGAAATCTCATGTATTTTGCGCCCCCCGTATTTTTTTCTCTCTGGATCCGCGGCTGAATGGCATGCACACAGTTGTGCGCAATGCTTATGAGTTGTGCATTGCGTAATGCGTGACTGGCGCACGCTTATGTGAATTTACACAAGCGTTGAGTTGGGACTTTATTGATGCTTGCAGTAACAAAAACCGAATAATTTCTGCCATATATAAGCCGAACAAACTTTACTTCTTGGTCAATATTTAGGTCACACTCCCGCTCTTTATAATGCAATGAAATACAATCTTTGATTCATGCATACCCAGCAAACACAAAACATTTTTCACCTTATTCCCAAAAGGTTTATTAAGGGTATAAAACATTTTCATATTCATAACAGTCAAAAACATTTTTTGACAACTTGCTGCTAAATACTCTATCATAATGTTGTTTAAATGTTGACAAGATATTTAGTAAAATATTTAGCATTAATGTTTGTAAGCATAAAATGTTTCTGTGTTACATGTATGTTTTCATCATACAACCTTTATATAACGGGCCGGACATTTTAATGTTATTTTACATTTTAACCAAACCAAGACCCAAAATATTACCCATTTCACAGTGTTGGATGACTCGGGACTCAGACTGGGACTCAAGTCCGGACTCGAGTCCTTTTTTCAAGGACTCGGACTTGGACTCGGAAGCTAAGGACTTGGACTCGGACTCGGACCCCAAGGACTCGGGGACTCGGCCTCGAGTCCTCCTCGGGTCCGGCAAAATAGAGTCTTTTTTGGTCTTTTATTTTTTTCATTGTAAACTTCTTCTTAATCTTAGGCTTGATTAATGATCACATCATGTGATTAATTTATGTAATTTTGCATGCAAATAAATTCAGTTTGTAAATACAAGTACAACCAAAAAGCAAGATCGCTTTCAGTTATATCTTTAATTGGTTAAATGGATTTTAATTATAATCGTTTGTTTTAACATGACTGCTTTGTTAGATGCAAGTCCTCTGGACGCAAGTCTAGAATGTACACGGATAATAAATTTTGGGAACTAAGAACTTCTTTTGGGGGCAAAATAGGGGCTTAATGAATTGAAATTTCAACATTTTTGTGGAGGCCTGTGAACTAAAATTGGGCTAAATTATAGGCTTTGGAGCTAACAAATTCAAAATGTTTCCAAATTTGAGCTAAAGAGCTACAATTTTCAGAGTGTTAGGCTCAATGAACTGGAGTATGATGCAAATGTATAGGTCTTAAGGAACTGCCGCACATACCCGTACATGTCAGTGACCCCACCCACCCCCGGAATACTACATGCATAGGCCTACAGCCAGATCCAACACCCCTTCGTTTGGCACCTGAAGTTCGGTAGTGACGTCATATTTTGATTGTCATATTGCATCTTTTGCCGCTTTAAAACACAAGCCTAATAAGTTACTGTGAGTCTTGTGATTATCTGTTTCCAAGGTATGCTACCTAAGCAGCTGAGCAAAATTATAAGCATGGGGGAGGTAAAATAGGGGGTGTAAGAATTTTTGGCTGATCGAAAGGGAGGGTGGAAGCAATTTTTGGCACATATGGGGCACCTTTCAAATAAAACGCTCTAAAAAGGCTTAGAAAACAGTACGGAAATGCTTACATATGCAAATTTCCCTGCTCGCTGCGCTCGCAACATATATCTAAACCATTTACGGTTTGTAAATTGGGATCCCCCCAAATGAAATGTGCAAAGGGGGGGTGCAAAGATTTTGGCGGGCCAGGAGGGCGTGGCAAGTGATTTTTGGCAGACCGAGAGGGGATAAGCATTTTTTGCAATTTCACCCCTCCCCAGGCTCCGCATAATTATTGCACAGCCCCAAAACAATACTATAGGCATGCTAGGTGGGACTAGTAAATTATGTATTTGCAAGAAAATAATATAGAACTAAAATTCTGGTTAAGTATAGGCCTACGTTGATAAAGTATTGGTGAAACCCCCAGGGCTTGAATTTGATACATAAGGACTCGGACTCGAACATTGAGGACTCGGACTCGGACATCAGAAATTGGCAGGGACTCGGACTCGGACTTGGACTCGGACACCAAGAACTCGGACTCGGATGACGAGGACTCGACTACAACACTGCCATTTCAAGAATGTTTTATGTGTGCTGGGTAGTCGTACATTGTTAAGAAAGATGCATATCAATAAGTCTGTGAAGAAAAACTATGGACATAAAATTGCTGTATGAGTAGAGGTAGTTGTTAGTAACTAAAAAAACTTTGATGTTTTCATAATACAAATTTTGCTTTTTTACTATATTTTCATTCAACCATTTTCCACTTTCAGTCAGAATAAGCTAAAACTAACAGTTCCAAATGTTTTACAGAGTATATTTACATGTTGTGCTGCGTTTTCAAAGTTTACATTTTCTCAATAATTGGGTGAAATTTGCAATAAGTAGGATGCAGATTTTTATCAGAATTGTTTCAAGGAGCTCAAAATTTACAGTTAAATTTCAGTAGGTTCAGTGCTTCCAAGATCAATACCTAAATATTTTGAGTCATAACTATATTAGACCTACAGCTGAAATGCTGGTTTTGACTTCCTTCCAATGTTTCCTATAAGATGCAAACTCTATTATTGCAGTTCCAAATGTTTTACGGAGTATATTTACATGTTGTGCTGCGTTTTCAAAGTTTACATTTTCTCAATAATTGGGTGAAATTTGCAATAAGTAGGATGCAGATTTTTATCAGAATTGTTTCAAGGAGCTCAAAATTTACAGTTAAATTTCAGTAGGTTCAGTGCAACTTTACTGCAACTTTTAAATTTGGTGTTTTTTTAAAAATACAATGTATTTTTAATATCTAACAAAATTGGGCGAATGGGGTACCGTATCAAAATTTGCGTACATAAACCACCTTTCTTTGTATGTTAATACTATTAATAGTTCTGAAGCTACAATGTACATGTATGCAATTAGGCATATTTGTAATGGCTGCCTTACTTTTTGTGAAGACTTTAGCTAGCAATTGTCAGATAACTCTAATTGTGTGGTATACAAAAATATGTTGCTATTTTCAGTGGGTATCATTTGTTGAATGCATTGCTATCTTCTGTAAATAGCATTATATCAGATCACCATGGGTATAACTTGAAAATTCCCTACGAAATGGGCATTGCTATGATAATACATGAATATGCTGTCTTCAGTAGATAGCATTATGTCTGAAAGCAATCATGGTATAATAATTACATGAATATGGTGCTGTCTTCAGTAGATAGCATTATACCTGAAAGCTATGGTGTGTACATGAATATGGTGCTGTCTTCAGTAGATAGCATTATGACTGATAGCGATGGTGTGTTAAATACATGAATATGGTGCTGTCTTCAGTAGATAGCATTATGCCTGATAGCTATGTTGTGTTAAATACATTAATATGATGCTGTCTTCAGTAGATAGCATTATGACTGATAGCTATGTTGTGTACATGAATATGGTGCTGTCTTCAGTAGATAGCATTATGACTGATAGCTATGTTGTGTTAAATACATTAATATGATGCTGTCTTCAGTAGATAGCATTATGTCTGATAGCTATGGTGTGTTATACATGAATATGGTGCTGTCTTCAGTAAATAGCATTATGACTGATAGCTATGGTGTGTTATACATGAATATGGTGCTGTCTTCAGTAGATAACATTATGCCTGATATTAATCGCTAGTTTATGTTGTGTTAAATACATGAATATGATGCTGTCTTTAATAGAGAGCATTATATGTCTGATAGCTATGGTGTGTTAAATACATGAATATGGTGCTGTCTTCAGTAGATGGCATTATGTCTGATGATAGCTATGTTGTGTTATACATGGATATGGTGCTGTCTTCAGTAGATGGCATTATGTCTGATAGCTATGTTGTGTTAAATACATGAATATGGTGCTGTCTTCATTAGATAGCATATGACTGATAGCTATAGTGTGCTAAATACATGGATATGGTGCTGTCTTCAGTAGATAGCATTATGAATGATAGCTATGGTGTGCTACATACATGAATATGGTGCTGTCTTCAGTAGATAGCATTATGACTGATAGCGATGGTGTGCTAAATACATGAATATGGTGCTGTCTTCAGTAGATAGCATTATGACTGATAGCTATGTTGTGTTAAAATACATGAATATGGTGATGTCTTCAGTAGATAGCATTATGACTGATAGCTATGGTGTGTTAAATACATGAATATGGTGCTGTCTTCAGTAGATAGCATTATGACTGATAGCTATGGTGTGCTAAATACATGAATATGGTGCTGTCTTCAGTAGATAGCATTATGCCTGATAGCTATGGTGTGCTAAATACATGAATATGGTGCTGTCTTCAGTAGATAGCATTATGACTGATAGCTATGGTGTGCTAAATACATGAATATGGTGCTGTCTTCAGTAGATAGCATTATGCCTGATAGCGATGGTGTGTTAAATACATGAATATGGTGCTGTCTTCAGTAGATAGCATTATGTCTGACAGCTATGGTGTGTTAAATACATGAATATGGTGCTGTCTTCAGTAGATAGCATTATGACTGATAGCTATGGTGTGCTAAATACATGAATATGGTGCTGTCTTCAGTAGATAGCATTATGCCTGATAGCGATGGTGTGTTAAATACATGAATATGGTGCTGTCTTCAGTAGATAGCATTATGACTGATAGCTATGGTGTGCTAAATACATGAATATGGTGCTGTCTTCAGTAGATAACATTATGCCTGATAGCTATGGTGTGCTAAATACATGAATATGGTGCTGTCTTCAGTAGATAGCATTATGCCTGATAGCGATGGTGTGTTAAATACATGAATATGGTGCTGTCTTCAGTAGATAGCATTATGACTGATAGCTATGGTGTGTTAAATACACTAGCGGGACACCCGCGCTACGCGCGGGTCCCCGCTAGATGAGAAATGGGAGCGTTCACTAAAACAGGAGGAATTACTGAACAGGTAGAATCATTGAAAAGGTAAATTTTATTTATCTGAACCTGACCATCTTTAAGCCTACGTTTCCATTTTAACTTCTTTCTTTCTTTTTAGTTTTTTCTACATGGGCCAATTTTGTTCCATTAAAAAAAAATTCTGCTGCTAAGCTTCCGATTTTCCGTTACCATGTTTTTTTATTTATTCAACCCCGTTCCGTTATTTTCTAAATCTGTCCTTTCTTACATTTCCATTTTAGCTTCTATTTTATTTGCTGCATAGCTTGTGATTTCCCGTTTTCATGTTATTTATTTAATTCTGTCCTCAGTTTAATAGCTTTTTATTTAAACTTCCTGATTTTATTATAGCTTTTTTTCCCTTACATTTCCTGAAGAGTTTCTTTCTTTCCTTCTTTAGCTTATTTTATTCCCGGTTTCATTTTGTGACTTAGTATAACCCACAAACTCGTACAGCCTGTTTGTCCTCATTTTGTTTTCTTTTTTATTTATAGTAGACCTACCTCTTCATGTTGTTTGTACTTTTTAACACACATCTGTTTCCCGTATTTATTACGCTACGATCGTTCACCCGTAATATCATTCATTACGTGACTCTAAATGCGTTTGCGTGCCATGGCGTAGTGCTGCGTTACCCAGCTGGTATCGCTGCCTTCTGTGAGCGGCTTGGCATTAGATACGCCCGTGCGACGCGCAGGCCTAGCTTATTAACTGACTCCTCTTTTTGTTTACCTTGGATAGCAACGTACCACATTTTCACTGATTTTGAGGCCAATTCTTGACCGTTTTCAACCAAATAAAGTTTAAACACGTTCCCGTATATTCCTCGATCTCCCGTATGAATTTGGCGACATTTGGATCGAAACTGACGGAGCCTTTATAGCGATACATACATAGATAGATACATAAAAATTCAAAGAACAGACCTTCCAGAATAGGTAGTCGTTACTCTGAGTTTCATGCCTAAAAGGCAATCGTCAGACGACACGATGAAATGCTTTGGGTGGACTACCATCACTTGGGAATGTGAAAGAATATACATTCCATGGTGTCAACACAGCCAAAGTCTATTCAGAGTCAGTCTGTCTATCGGAGATAGTCAGAAAGTGCTCAACTGCAAAACAGGAGCGTATTAACAACATTTTACTCAAGTTAGACTATCTTTTGAATAAAGTGCTCAATCCCAAAAGGGCGAGCGTATAAAAATTCAAAGAACAGACCTTCCAGAATAGGTAGTCGTTACTCTGAGTTTCATGCCTAAAAGGCAATCGTCAGACGACACGATGAAATGCTTTGGGTGGACTACCATCACTTGGGAATGTGAAAGAATATACATTCCATGGTGTCAACACAGCCAAAGTCTATTCAGAGTCAGTCTGTCTATCGGAGATAGTCAGAAAGTGCTCAACTGCAAAACAGGAGCGTATTAACAACATTTTACTCAAGTTAGACTATCTTTTGAATAGAGAGCTCAATCGCACAAGGTGGTGCGTATAAAAATTCAAAGAACAGACCTTCCAGAATAGGTAGTCGTGACTCTGGGTGTCGTGCCTAAAAGGCAATCGTCAGGCGACACGATGAAAATGCTTTGGGTGGACTACCATCACTTGGGAATGTGAAAGAATATACATTCCATGGTGTCAACACAGCCAAAGTCTATTCAGAGTCAGTCTGTCTATCGGAGATAGTCAGAAAGTGCTCAACTGCAAAACAGGAGCGTATTAACAACATTTTACTCAAGTTAGACTATCTTTTGAATAAAGTGCTCAATCCCAAAAGGGAGAGCGTATAAAAATTCAAAGAACAGACCTTCCAGAATAGGTAGTCGTTACTCTGAGTTTCATGCCTAAAAGGCAATCGTCAGACGACACGATGAAATGCTTTGGGTGGACTACCATCACTTGGGAATGTGAAAGAATATACATTCCATGGTGTCAACACAGCCAACACAGCCAAAGTCTATAGATACATACATAGATACAACATTTCCCTATTTATACTCGTACAGCCTGTTTGTCCTCATTTTGTTTTCTTTTTTATTTATAGTAGGCCTACCTCTTCATGTTGTTTGTACTTTTTAACACACATCTGTTTCCCGTATTTATTACGCTTACTGATCGTTCACCCGTAATATCATTCATTACGTGACTCTCGCCGCTTACGCGTGCCATGGCGTAGTGCTGCGTTACCAGCTGCGGTATCGCTGCGCTTCTGTGAGCGACTTGGCATTAGATACGCCCATGCGACGCCAGCAGGCCTAGCTTAGTAACTGACTCCTCTTTTGTTTACCTTGGATAGCAACGTACCACATTTTCACTGATTTTGAGGCCAATTCTTGACCGTTTTCAACCAAATAAAGTTTAAAGACGTTCCCGTATATTCCTCGATCTCCCGTATGAATTTGGCGACATTTGGATCGAAACTGACGGAGCCTTTATAGCGATACATACATAGATAGATACATACATAGATACAACATTTCCCTATTTATAGTAAGATGAATATGGTGCTGTCTTCAGTAGATAGCATTATGACTGATAGCTATGGTGTGTTAAATACATGAATATGGTGCTGTCTTCAGTAGATAGCATTATGACTGATAGCTATGGTGTGTTAAATACATGAATATGGTGCTGTCTTCAGTAGATAGGTAGATAGCATCATGACTGATAGCTATGGTGTGTTAAATACATATGGTGCTGTCTTCAGTAGATAGCATTATGTCTGATAGCTATGGTGTGCTAAATACATGAATATGGTGCTGTCTTCAGTAGATAGCATTATGCCTGATAGCTATGGTGTGCTAAATACATGAATATGGTGCTGTCTTCAGTAGATAACATTATGCCTGATAGCTATGGTGTGCTAAATACATGAATATGGTGCTGTCTTCAGTAGATAGCATTATGACTGATAGCTATGGTGTGTTAAATACATATGGTGCTGTGACTGCTGTCTTCAGTAGATAGCATTATGTCTGATAGCTATGGTGTGCTAAATACATGAATATGGTGCTGTCTTCAGTAGATAGCATTATGACTGATAGCTATGGTGTGCTAAATACATGAATATGGTGCTGTCTCCAGTAGATAGCATTATGCCTGATAGCTATGGTGTGTTAAATACATGAATATGGTGCTGTCTTCAGTAGATAGCATTATGCCTGATAGCTATGGTGTGCTAAATACATGAATATGGTGCTGTCTTCAGTAGATAGCATTATGCCTGATAGCTATGGTGTGCTAAATACATGAATATGGTGCTGTCTTCAGTAGATAGCATTATGCCTGATAGCTATGGTGTGCTAAATACATGAATATGGTGCTGTCTTCAGTAGATAACATTATGCCTGATAGCTATGGTGTGCTAAATACATGAATATGGTGCTGTCTTCAGTAGATAGCATTATGCCTGATAGCTATGGTGTGTTAAATACATGAATATGGTGCTGTCTTCAGTAGATAGCATTATGACTGATAGCTATGGTGTGCTAAATACATGAATATGGTGCTGTCTTCAGTAAATAACATTATGCCTGATAGCTATGGTGTGCTAAATACATGAATATGGTGCTGTCTTCAGTAGATAGCATTATGCCTGATAGCTATGGTGTGTTAAATACATGAATATGGTGCTGTCTTCAGTAGATAACATTATGCCTGATAGCTATGGTGTGCTAAATACATGAATATGGTGCTGTCTTCAGTAGATAGCATTATGACTGATAGCTATGTTGTGTTAAATACATGAATATGGTGCTGTCTTCAGTAGATAGCATTATGCCTGATAGCTATGGTGTGCTAAATACATGAATATGGTGCTGTCTTCAGTAGATAACATTATGCCTGATAGCTATGGTGTGCTAAATACATGAATATGGTGCTGTCTTCAGTAGATAGCATTATGACTGATAGCTATGGTGTGCTAAATACATGAATATGGTGCTGTCTTCAGTAGATAGCATTATGACTGATAGTGTTAAATACATGAATATGGTGCTGTCTCCAGTAGATAGCATTATGCCTGATAGCTATGGTGTGTTAAATACATGAATATGGTGCTGTTTTCAGTAGATAGCATTATGTCTGATAGCTATGGTGTGCTAAATACATGAATATGGTGCTGTCTCCAGTAGATAGCATTATGACTGATAGCTATGGTGTGTTAAATACATGAATATGGTGCTGTCTCCAGTAGATAGCATTATGACTGATAGCTATGGTGTGTTAAATACATGAATATGGTGCTGTCTTCAGTAGATAGGTAGATAGCATTATGACTGATAGCTATGGTGTGTTAAATACATGAATATGGTGCTGTCTTCAGTAGATAACATTATGCCTGATAGCTATGGTGTGCTAAATGCATGAATATGGTGCTGTCTTCAGTAGATAACATTATGCCTGATAGCTATGGTGTGTTAAATACATGAATATGGTGCTGTCTTCAGTAGATAACATTATGCCTGATAGCTATGGTGTGCTAAATACATGAATATGGTGCTGTCTTCAGTAGATAGCATTATGCCTGATAGCTATGGTGTGCTATATACATGAATATGGTGCTGTCTTCAGTAGATAACATTATGCCTGATAGCTATGGTGTGCTAAATACATGAATATGGTGCTGTCTTCAGTAGATAGCATTATGACTGATAGCTATGGTATGTTAAATGCATGAATATGGTGCTGTCTCCAGTGGATAGCATTATGCCTGATAGCTATGGTGTGCTAAATACATGAATATGGTGCTGTCTTCAGTAGATAGCATTATGCCTGATAGCTATGGTGTGCTAAATACATGAATATGGTGCTGTCTTCAGTATTACATTATGCCTGATAGCTATGGTGTGTTAAATGCATGAATATGGTGCTGTCTTCAGTAGATAGCATTATGTCTGATAGCTATGGTGTGCTAAATACATGAATATGGTGCTGTCTTCAGTAGATAACATGACTGATAGCTATGTTGTGTTAAATGCATGAATATGGTGCTGTCTTCAGTAGAGAGCATTATGACTGATTGATAGCTATGGTGTGCTAAATACATGAATATGGTGCTGTCTTCAGTAGATAACATTATGCCTGATAGCTATGGTGTGTTAAATGCATGAATATGGTGCTGTCTTCAGTAGATAGCATTATGTCTGATAGCTATGGTGTGCTAAATACATGAATATGGTGCTGTCTTCAGTAGATAACATTATGCCTGATAGCTATGGTGTGCTAAATACATGAATATGGTGCTGTCTTCAGTAGATAGCATTATGACTGATAGCTATGGTGTGTTAAATACATGAATATGGTGCTGTCTTCAGTAGATAGCATTATGCCTGATAGCTATGGTGTGCTAAATACATGAATATGGTGCTGTCTTCAGTAGATAGCATTATGCCTGATAGCTATGGTGTGCTAAATACATGAATATGGTGCTGTCTTCAGTAGATAGCATTATGACTGATAGCTATGGTGTGTTAAATACATGAATATGGTGCTGTCTTCAGTAGATAACATTATGCCTGATAGATATGGTGTGCTAAATGCATGAATATGGTGCTGTCTTCAGTAGATAGCATTATGCCTGATAGCTATGGTGTGCTATATACATGAATATGGTGCTGTCTTCAGTAGATAACATGACTGATAGCTATGTTGTGTTAAATGCATGAATATGGTGCTGTCTTCAGTAGAGAGCATAATTATGTCTGATAGCTATGGTGTGCTAAATACATGAATATGGTGCTGTCTTCAGTAGATAACATTATGACTGATAGCTATGTTGTGTTAAATGCATGAATATGGTGCTGTCTTCAGTAGAGAGCATAATTATGTCTGATAGCTATGGTGTGCTAAATACATGAATATGGTACTGTCTTCAGTATATAACATTATGCCTGATAGCTATGGTGTGTTAAATACATGAATATGGTGCTGTCTTCAGTAGATAGCATTATGCCTGATAGCTATGGTGTGCTATATAAATGAATAAGGTGCTGTCTTCAGTAGATAACATGACTGATAGCTATGTTGTGTTAAATGCATGAATATGGTGCTGTCTTCAGTAGAGAGCATTATGACTGATAGCTATGGTGTGCTAAATACATGAATATGGTGCTGTCTTCAGTAGATAACATTATGCCTGATAGCTATGGTGTGTTAAATGCATGAATATGGTGCTGTCTTCAGTAGATAACATTATGCCTGATAGCTATGGTGTGTTAAATGCATGAATATGGTGCTGTCTTCAGTAGATAGCATTATGTCTGATAGCTATGGTGTGCTAAATACATGAATATGGTGCTGTCTTCAGTAGATAGCATTATGCCTGATAGCTATGGTGTGTTAAATACATGAATATGGTGCTGTCTTCAGTAGATAGCATTATGCCTGATAGCTATGGTGTGTTAAATACATGAATATGGTGCTGTCTTCAGTAGATAACATTATGCCTGATAGCTATGGTGTGTTAAATGCATGAATATGGTGCTGTCTCCAGTAGATAGCATTATGCCTGATAGCTATGGTATGTTAAATACATGAATATGGTGCTGTCTTCAGTAGATAACATTATGCCTGATAGCTATGGTGTGTTAAATGCATGAATATGGTGCTGTCTTCAGTAGATAGCATTATGTCTGATAGCTATGGTGTGCTAAATACATGAATATGGTGCTGTCTTCAGTAGATAGCATTATGCCTGATAGCTATGGTGTGTTAAATACATGAATATGGTGCTGTCTTCAGTAGATAGCATTATGCCTGATAGCTATGGTGTGTTAAATACATGAATATGGTGCTGTCTTCAGTAGATAACATTATGCCTGATAGCTATGGTGTGTTAAATACATGAATATGGTGCTGTCTTCAGTAGATAGCATTATGCCTGATAGCTATGGTGTGCTAAATACATGAATATGGTGCTGTCTTCAGTAGATAGCATTATGCCTGATAGCTATGGTGTGTTAAATACATGAATATGGTGCTGTCTTCAGTAGATAGCATTATGCCTGATAGCTATGGTGTGCTAAATACATGAATATGGTGCTGTCTTCAGTAGATAACATTATGCCTGATAGCTATGGTGTGTTAAATGCATGAATATGGTGCTGTCTCCAGTAGATAGCATTATGCCTGATAGCTATGGTGTGTTAAATACATGAATATGGTGCTGTCTTCAGTAGATAACATTATGACTGATAGCTATGTTGTGTTAAATGCATGAATATGGTGCTGTCTTCAGTAGAGAGCATAATTATGTCTGATAGCTATGGTGTGCTAAATACATGAATATGGTGCTGTCTTCAGTAGATAACATTATGCCTGATAGCTATGGTGTGCTAAATACATGAATATGGTGCTGTCTCCGGTAGATAGCATTATGCCTGATAGCTATGGTGTGTTAAATACATGAATATGGTGCTGTCTTCAGTAGATAGCATTATGACTGATAGCTATGGTGTGCTAAATACATGAATATGGTGCTGTCTTCAGTAGATACCATTATGCCTGATAGCTATGGTGTGTTAAATACATGAATATGGTGCTGTCGTCAGTAGATAGCATTATGCCTGATAGCTATGGTGTGCTAAATACATGAATATGGTGCTGTCTTCAGTAGATAACATTATGCCTGATAGCTATGGTGTGTTAAATGCATGAATATGGTGCTGTCTCCGGTAGATAGCATTATGCCTGATAGCTATGGTGTGTTAAATACATGAATATGGTGCTGTCTTCAGTAGATAACATTATGCCTGATAGCTATGGTGTGTTAAATGCATGAATATGGTGCTGTCTTCAGTAGATAGCATTATGTCTGATAGCTATGGTGTGCTAAATACATGAATATGGTGCTGTCTTCAGTAGATAGCATTATGCCTGATAGCTATGGTGTGCTAAATACATGAATATGGTGCTGTCTTCAGTAGATAACATTATGCCTGATAGCTATGGTGTGCTAAATACATGAATATGGTGCTGTCTTCAGTAGATAGCATTATGCCTGATAGCTATGGTGTGTTAAATACATGAATATGGTGCTGTCTTCAGTAGATAGCATTAATGTCTGATAGCTATGGTGTGTTAAATACATGAATATGGTGCTGTCTTCAGTAGATAGCATTATGCCTGATAGCTATGGTGTGTTAAATGCATGAATATGGTGCTGTCTTCAGTAGATAGCATTATGTCTGATAGCTATGGTGTGCTAAATACATGAATATGGTGCTGTCTTCAGTAGATAGCATTATGCCTGATAGCTATGGTGTGCTAAATACATGAATATGGTGCTGTCTTCAGTAGATAACATTATGCCTGATAGCTATGGTGTGTTAAATACATGAATATGGTGCTGTCTTCAGTAGATAGCATTATGACTGATAGCTATGGTATGTTAAATGCATGAATATGGTGCTGTCTCCAGTGGATAGCATTATGCCTGATAGCTATGGTGTGCTAAATACATGAATATGGTGCTGTCTTCAGTAGATAGCATTATGCCTGATAGCTATGGTGTGCTAAATACATGAATATGGTGCTGTCTTCAGTATTACATTATGCCTGATAGCTATGGTGTGTTAAATGCATGAATATGGTGCTGTCTTCAGTAGATAGCATTATGTCTGATAGCTATGGTGTGCTAAATACATGAATATGGTGCTGTCTTCAGTAGATAACATGACTGATAGCTATGTTGTGTTAAATGCATGAATATGGTGCTGTCTTCAGTAGAGAGCATTATGACTGATTGATAGCTATGGTGTGCTAAATACATGAATATGGTGCTGTCTTCAGTAGATAACATTATGCCTGATAGCTATGGTGTGTTAAATGCATGAATATGGTGCTGTCTTCAGTAGATAGCATTATGTCTGATAGCTATGGTGTGCTAAATACATGAATATGGTGCTGTCTTCAGTAGATAACATTATGCCTGATAGCTATGGTGTGCTAAATACATGAATATGGTGCTGTCTTCAGTAGATAGCATTATGACTGATAGCTATGGTGTGTTAAATACATGAATATGGTGCTGTCTTCAGTAGATAGCATTATGCCTGATAGCTATGGTGTGCTAAATACATGAATATGGTGCTGTCTTCAGTAGATAGCATTATGCCTGATAGCTATGGTGTGCTAAATACATGAATATGGTGCTGTCTTCAGTAGATAGCATTATGACTGATAGCTATGGTGTGTTAAATACATGAATATGGTGCTGTCTTCAGTAGATAACATTATGCCTGATAGATATGGTGTGCTAAATGCATGAATATGGTGCTGTCTTCAGTAGATAGCATTATGCCTGATAGCTATGGTGTGCTATATACATGAATATGGTGCTGTCTTCAGTAGATAACATGACTGATAGCTATGTTGTGTTAAATGCATGAATATGGTGCTGTCTTCAGTAGAGAGCATAATTATGTCTGATAGCTATGGTGTGCTAAATACATGAATATGGTGCTGTCTTCAGTAGATAACATTATGACTGATAGCTATGTTGTGTTAAATGCATGAATATGGTGCTGTCTTCAGTAGAGAGCATAATTATGTCTGATAGCTATGGTGTGCTAAATACATGAATATGGTACTGTCTTCAGTATATAACATTATGCCTGATAGCTATGGTGTGTTAAATACATGAATATGGTGCTGTCTTCAGTAGATAGCATTATGCCTGATAGCTATGGTGTGCTATATAAATGAATAAGGTGCTGTCTTCAGTAGATAACATGACTGATAGCTATGTTGTGTTAAATGCATGAATATGGTGCTGTCTTCAGTAGAGAGCATTATGACTGATAGCTATGGTGTGCTAAATACATGAATATGGTGCTGTCTTCAGTAGATAACATTATGCCTGATAGCTATGGTGTGTTAAATGCATGAATATGGTGCTGTCTTCAGTAGATAACATTATGCCTGATAGCTATGGTGTGTTAAATGCATGAATATGGTGCTGTCTTCAGTAGATAGCATTATGTCTGATAGCTATGGTGTGCTAAATACATGAATATGGTGCTGTCTTCAGTAGATAGCATTATGCCTGATAGCTATGGTGTGTTAAATACATGAATATGGTGCTGTCTTCAGTAGATAGCATTATGCCTGATAGCTATGGTGTGTTAAATACATGAATATGGTGCTGTCTTCAGTAGATAACATTATGCCTGATAGCTATGGTGTGTTAAATGCATGAATATGGTGCTGTCTCCAGTAGATAGCATTATGCCTGATAGCTATGGTATGTTAAATACATGAATATGGTGCTGTCTTCAGTAGATAACATTATGCCTGATAGCTATGGTGTGTTAAATGCATGAATATGGTGCTGTCTTCAGTAGATAGCATTATGTCTGATAGCTATGGTGTGCTAAATACATGAATATGGTGCTGTCTTCAGTAGATAGCATTATGCCTGATAGCTATGGTGTGTTAAATACATGAATATGGTGCTGTCTTCAGTAGATAGCATTATGCCTGATAGCTATGGTGTGTTAAATACATGAATATGGTGCTGTCTTCAGTAGATAACATTATGCCTGATAGCTATGGTGTGTTAAATACATGAATATGGTGCTGTCTTCAGTAGATAGCATTATGCCTGATAGCTATGGTGTGCTAAATACATGAATATGGTGCTGTCTTCAGTAGATAGCATTATGCCTGATAGCTATGGTGTGTTAAATACATGAATATGGTGCTGTCTTCAGTAGATAGCATTATGCCTGATAGCTATGGTGTGCTAAATACATGAATATGGTGCTGTCTTCAGTAGATAACATTATGCCTGATAGCTATGGTGTGTTAAATGCATGAATATGGTGCTGTCTCCAGTAGATAGCATTATGCCTGATAGCTATGGTGTGTTAAATACATGAATATGGTGCTGTCTTCAGTAGATAACATTATGACTGATAGCTATGTTGTGTTAAATGCATGAATATGGTGCTGTCTTCAGTAGAGAGCATAATTATGTCTGATAGCTATGGTGTGCTAAATACATGAATATGGTGCTGTCTTCAGTAGATAACATTATGCCTGATAGCTATGGTGTGCTAAATACATGAATATGGTGCTGTCTCCGGTAGATAGCATTATGCCTGATAGCTATGGTGTGTTAAATACATGAATATGGTGCTGTCTTCAGTAGATAGCATTATGACTGATAGCTATGGTGTGCTAAATACATGAATATGGTGCTGTCTTCAGTAGATACCATTATGCCTGATAGCTATGGTGTGTTAAATACATGAATATGGTGCTGTCGTCAGTAGATAGCATTATGCCTGATAGCTATGGTGTGCTAAATACATGAATATGGTGCTGTCTTCAGTAGATAACATTATGCCTGATAGCTATGGTGTGTTAAATGCATGAATATGGTGCTGTCTCCGGTAGATAGCATTATGCCTGATAGCTATGGTGTGTTAAATACATGAATATGGTGCTGTCTTCAGTAGATAACATTATGCCTGATAGCTATGGTGTGTTAAATGCATGAATATGGTGCTGTCTTCAGTAGATAGCATTATGTCTGATAGCTATGGTGTGCTAAATACATGAATATGGTGCTGTCTTCAGTAGATAGCATTATGCCTGATAGCTATGGTGTGCTAAATACATGAATATGGTGCTGTCTTCAGTAGATAGCATTATGCCTGATAGCTATGGTGTGTTAAATACATGGATATGGTGCTGTCTTCAGTAGATAGCATTATGCCTGATAGCTATGGTGTGCTAAATACATGAATATGGTGCTGTCTTCAGTAGATAACATTATGCCTGATAGCTATGGTGTGCTAAATACATGAATATGGTACTGTCTTCAGTAGATAACATTATGACTGATAGCTATGTTGTGTTAAATGCATGAATATGGTGCTGTCTTCAGTAGAGAGCATAATTATGTCTGATAGCTATGGTGTG
This sequence comes from Amphiura filiformis, assembly GCF_039555335.1. Lineage (NCBI taxonomy): Eukaryota > Metazoa > Echinodermata > Ophiuroidea > Amphilepidida > Amphiuridae > Amphiura > Amphiura filiformis. The sequence continues at coordinate 50,645,608 of NC_092634.1, read as the reverse complement.
CTAAATACATGAATATGGTACTGTCTTCAGTAGATAGCATTATGACTGATAGCTATGGTGTGCTAAATACATGAATATGGTGCTGTCTCCAGTAGATAGCATTATGCCTGATAGCTATGGTGTGTTAAATACATGAATATGGTGCTGTCTCCAGTAGATAACATTATGTCTGACAGCTATGGTGTGCTAAATACATGAATATGGTGCTGTCTTCAGTAGATAGCATTATGACTGATAGCTATGGTGTGCTAAATACATGAATATGGTGCTGTCTTCAGTAGATAACATTATGCCTGATAGCTATGGTGTGCTAAATACATGAATATGGTACTGTCTTCAGTAGATAGCATTATGTCTGATAGCTATGTTGTGTTAAGGTTACACGAAGAAACGTATAAAAAACGTATAAAAGACGTATAAAGTTGTTCTCTAAAACAGAGTTTTCTCAGTAATCAAATATCGCAGCAAGTGAAATGTTGGTGCATTGGATGTAGCTTAACATTTTTGTATGTGTTATATACAAATTTTTAGAATAAGTTTGAAAATCCTTCGTTTAAAGCATTTTTACGCACCATGTTCACAAGATCAAAAACACGTTCCATGACGTTTTTTTCAAATGTGCGCCCGTATAAATCCATGCCGAGTGATTGTTTTCTTCTTTTTCGTATTGTACTACAAATCGATCAAAGAAATAATGTTGCCATGGGGAAGAACCAAATACAGTACCGATTAAATTTTAAAAGCCCGTTTTGGGGAAAATTTTGGAGAATTTGCTTGAGAAAAAGCTGGTTTGTGAAATTATCGATATCTTGATTATGGGACGTTAATTTAGACATCTGAATACCTACATTATTTCTCAACATTCTGCCAATTGCTATTCCATTTGATTTTCACTCGAAATTGAAGCTAGTTTTGCAAAAAACGAGGTTTTTCTCCATCGGGTTCGTCCAAAATTTCAGCGCCGACATGCGTGTTTATTCTAAGAGCCATTATGCGGACGCAATTGTAATCACGTCATTGCGTCAAATTATAATTATATATCCCTTCGAGGACAATCAATTGCGTAAGCTGATGTGTGGCCGAGCGGATAGAGCGTTGGACTTTGAATCTGTTATGATTAAATTTTGTGGGTTCGAGTCCCGTGTGGCTGAAATTTCGGTTTTTTTCCTTTTTCTCATTTTACTTCTGTTCTTCCCTCTTTGCTTTCTCCTTTTCTTTGATCATTTTTTTTTATCTTTCTTTCTTTCTTTCTTTCTTTTTTATTCACTATTTCTTTATTCTTTCTTGCTCCTTTCTTTTATAGTTTTTGTATAGGCCTATTTGATTGATTCGCTGACTACAGTGATTGATTGTTTTTCACTTTATATAATTCAGAAATTTGTAGGCCTGCTAAGTCTGTCTTGTTGAATATTCCCAAATGCAATTGCTTCAAATAATTGCTTTGTGATGTTGTTGTTGATGTTATTTATTTATTTCATCAAAAATATCAAGGCTCTATAAATTTAATATCAACACATTTTCTAGACGGTGGCGTATCTTCATGGGGCGGGCATAGGGGCCAGAGGAAGTGCCCCCAATCGATTTTAAAATTTATAAAATCCTCATGAAAATTGCCTAAAACGGCTTGTGCCCCCCCCCCCCGCCGCATCACGAGCTCCGGCCACGAGCTGAGCCAAGTTTCATGTCTTGACCGTGGATCGATATTCTATTATAATTATTAAAGTAGGCTTATACCTCCCGGTACGCTTGTTCATTTTCTGCATGGCTGTTTCTGTTATGAACTTACGCCCCTCTGAAATTAAGCGCATGAAAAACCTTTCGGCTAACCTTAAATACATAAATATGGTGCTGCCTTCAGTAGATAGCATTATGACTGATAGCGATGGTGTGTTAAATACATGAATATGGTGCTGTCTTCAGTAGATAACATGACTGATAGCTATGGTGTGCTAAATACATAAATATGGTGCTTCTTCAGTAGATAGCATTATGCCTGATAGCTATGTTGTGTTAAATACACGAATATGGTGCCGTCTTCAGTAGACACCATTATGTCTGATAGCTATGTTATGTTAAATACATGAATATGATGCTGTCTTCAGTAGATAGCATTATGTCTGACAGCTATGTTGTGTTAAATACATGAATATGGTGCTGTCTTCAGTAGATAGCATTATGTCTGATAGCTATGTTGTGTTAAATACATGAATATGGTGCTGTCTTATTATGTCTAATATTAATATCTATTATAAATATTGTGAACGGTCCCTAATCGCTAGTTTATGTTGTGCTAAATACATGAATATGGTGTTATCTTCAATAGATAGCATTATATGTCTGATAGCTATGTGTGTTAAAATAAATTATGGTTCTTATGTCTGATAGCTATGATGTGTTTTAGACATGAATATGGTGCTGTCTTCCAGCGTTGGACGTAGACATTTTTATCAGCTTCCACTACTTGATTTTTGTTACATTTACACATTTTATGGCATAAAATTGCTACATATTTCCAAAATGTGTAGCAAAAAGATCAAAATTTAGTAGCATTTTGCTCCGCGATACTAGCTATGGCCAGCGCTGCTGTCTTCAGTAGATAGCATTATATGTGATATTAATAGCTATGTTGTGTCATGGAAATGGTTGTGTTAAATACATGGATATGGTACGTCTTCAGTAGATAGCATTTTCTCTGATAGATATGGTGCGTTTAAAAATAAATATGGTGCTATCTTCAGTACAGAGTATTATGTCTGATAGCAATGTTGTGTTAAATAGGGTGTCTCAATAAAAATAGGCCCTGGATTGGTGGACTTAAGGGATGTAGAATGAGCGTTTATGGCGTTTCGACAGTATTTTTTTGGGACATGAGAGCACCTCAGACGTGTCGATTGCATTCTGAATCTGAAGTATGTCTTTCTGATATCAAATAATTTTCATTTTTGAAATTCACGATATAATACAAATTTTATGACAAATTAATAAAATTTGATATTTTTCAAATTATTGATATATAACAGTCCTCGAAATAAATTTTATAAATCTAATGATATATTCTTAAAGTGTATGTAGCTGGGAGGAAAAGCCGACGATCAATTGAAAATTTTGACCTTTTATATTGAAGATATGGATTTTTTCCCCAAAAGACCTATTTTTTTGTGTGTGTTTTGGGGAAAAAATCCATATCTTCAATACGAAAGGTCCAAAATTTTCAATTGATCGTTGGCTTTTCATCCCACCTACATACACTTTAAGTATAAATCATCAGATTTATAAAGTTTACTTCAAGTACTGTTAAATATCAATTTTTAATGATTTGCCATAAAATGTGTATTACATTGCGAATTTCAAAAAATCAAAATTATTTGATATCAGAAGGACATTTGTCGTATTCAGAATGCAATTTGATGTCTGATGTGCTTTAATGTCCCAAAATAAATACTGTCCAAACGTTCATACCCCATCCCTTAACTGAAAGGAGTATTACATGATCTATAGCCAAAATATTTAATTCTCGATCATGAGAGCCAACTTGGGTACGCACAGTTATTTGCGCCAAGCATACGGCGCAAACACAGCTTTTGAGAATTGACCAATCACACGCATGCACGGTCGTAGCTAGGCAAGGTCAAGGTTCGGTCATGCAGGTCGCGCGATTGTGTTATTTTATGAAAAGTACGCTGACGCAGAAGGTACATCCGCTCATGATCGAGAATTTGTTATTTTGGCTATAGTGTCCTATTTTATGACATTTTTCTGTAGTTATCCATGAAAAAACTTATTCCCAAAATTTCAGTTGATTCTAATTTGCGTTTACGAGTTTTACATGACCATGTGTATTACACAGTTCCATATGCCACATGTTATAATTTCGTTCTGGTGTACCAGAACATAATTCAAATTTGGCCATATTTTTGCTAAATGAATTAATCTGCAAGAAATTTTTAAACAGTATTATAACCAGAAGTTTCCAGTGGTATAAAAAACTTTTTTGAGAAAAGTGGATGATGAGGCTGTAGATCACAAAATGCTGCTTTAAAATATTGGCTTTCAAAAAGTTTCTTACAGATTTAAAAACCGTGAAGTGTTCTTTAACCCCATGAGAACTACCTGCCGATTGGCCAAAAAGAAGTTTTCACTTTCAATTGGACCAATCAGCAATATTGTTAGAACAATTTCACCCAGCAAAAAATTGTGGGAATTATTTGCAAAGCTCTATTCTGATTGGTGATTAAAGTAAAGATATCATGTAATTGACCAATCAGAGGCAATGTTAGATCGGCAAGGTGTAGATATAATTACAATCTGCTCACACATCATTGAGATAATTGGGGTTGTACAAATAGACTAATTTTGGACCTTCCCAATGGGGCAATACACATCAAACAAATATGTGCTGTATTGTAGTTTAGAATGGAAGAAATAAATGAAGTAAGCATTTCCTGAAATTTACTTCAGAGAAATAATTACCTTGAAGAATGTTGGGTGTTTGGAACTATTAAAAATATTGTGACTGAAGTGTCCCAACTCACCTCTTTTGAGAGCTTATCTTGATTTTAAGCAGACTATGATTATGAATAGCTGCCCCATAGACATCTTGATCAACTCTGCATGCTATATTGTACACAATCTAAACATATATGACATCTGGAGACTGGCAGCTATATTGCAGATAAGGCTTTCTTGCCCGAAACCCTTGATTGATATAAAGTCTGGAAGTGACTTCTGGCACAGTGGGTGGTCTTAATATATATTTGAATGCAAACCCAAATGCAAAGTGGGTAAGCGAGACCAGATTGTGCAGCAAAATTATATAGATGTGGGTATTTTTCCAACTTTTTATATTTATATTGTAAGCTTTTCCATCAGTATTTTTTTACACCGGCAGATATATTCAACATTTTGTTTTTATAACGTATCAAAAAATTCACTGATGACCAATGTAATAATTTTGCTCTAATAAGTTATGAATAAGTTTTGAATCCTTTTCTGCATACTGCATGATGTGATGTGGTCAATCGATTTGATCACACTTGGTGGGGTTGGTTCACAGGTCTTGGGTCACATGCATATAATAAATACAAATTTGATAAATATATGTTTTTTTCTTGAATGTTTAAGGGATCCAAAATGAGCGTTTATTGAGTTTCGACAGTATTTTTTGTGGGACATGAGAGCACCTCAGACCTATCGAATTGCATTCTGAATACGAAGCATGTCTTTCTGATAGCAAATAATTTTCATTTTTAAAAATCACAATATAATACAAATTTTATGACAAATTATAAAAATTTGATATTTTTCAAATTTTTGATATATAACAGTCCTCGAAGTAAATTATATAAATCTAATGATATATTCTTAAAGTGTATGTAGCAGGGAGGAAAAGCCGACGGTCAATTAAAATTTTGACCTTTCATATTGAAGATATGGATTTTTTTCCCAAAAGACCTAATTTTTTTTTGGTGTTTTGGGAAAAAAATCCATATCTTCAATACGAAAGGTCAAAATTTTCAATTGATCGTCGGCTTTTCATCCCACCTACATACACTTTAAGTATAAATCATCAGATTTATAAAGTTTACTTCAAGTACTGTTAAATATCAAAAATATCAATTTTAATGATTTGCCATAAAATGTGTATTAAATTGCGAATTTCAAAAATATTATTTGATATCAGAATGACATTCTTCGTATTCAGAATGCAATTCGATATGTCTGATGTGCTCTGATGTCCCAAAATAAATACTGTCCAAACGTTCATACCCCAGCCCTTAACTATGCAAATTTTCCTGCTCGCTGTGCTCGCAACATATCTAGACCATTTATAGTTTGCAAATTGGATCCAAAAAATTTGGCATGTTCAAGGAGGGGGCAAAGATTTTTTGGCGGGCCGAGGGGGGGGGGGCGGGGGCAAGCGATTATTGGCAGGTTGAGATGGGGGGGGCAAGCGATTTTTGGCGAGCCGTTTGGAAATTTTACCCCGGGGGCTCATAATTATTGCACAGCCCCTTAAATGTTGGTTACATACAAGCTGACATCCACGGTACATATGTTAGCAAGCACTCGATCGTTGAACTATGAATAAAACCGGGTCGACCCGGTTTTAATAAAAACAAAAAGTTAAATTTTACTGTTATTAAAGCACTTCAGGCTTAATCTTTTACGTGGTATTTTAGTATACCACTGGCACTGGGCAAGATAATTATGCAGAAAGTAGAAATCCGAGTAAAATTGAGGGCGTCGCTGTGAAGCAAATCACACAGAATATAAAGGGGCTGTGCAATAATTATGTGCTGGGGGGGGGGGTAAAATTGTCAAATGGCGTGCCAAAAATTGCTTCCCCCTCTCGGCCTGCAAATAATGTTTGTCCCTCCCCCCTTTGCACATGGCAAAATTTTGGATTTCCAATTTGCAAACTTTAAATGGCCATAGATAGGCCTAGGCCCCCTATATGATGTGGGCGTAGCAAGCAAGACATTTGGCATATTTGAACCCCGATTTGAACATTTCTGTAGTGTTTTCGTAAACACTATAATGTAAAAGGTGCCCTATAAATGATCAAAAATTGCAAAAAAATCATGGTCCGACCAATTTTAACAATGTCTAAACAAAGTAAAAAGTTGGCAAGAAATGCAACTTATTTAAAGGAGTATTTCGTGATCCTAGCATCCTCTATTTATGTCATTTTTCATTAGATATCCACGAAAAAACCTATTCCCAAAATTTCAGTTGATTCCGATTTTGCGTTCGCGAGTTATGCATGATTAGGCCTATGTGTATTACACTGCTACATAGACAATGCGTTGTAATTTCGTTCTGGTGCACCAGAACGAAATTCAAATTTCACGATATCTTTGCTAAACGAATTAATCTGCAAGAAATATTTTGTACATAAACATTATGTAGCCAGAGGTTTCCAGTGATATAAAAATCTCAACTTTTTTGAGAAAAGTGGGGGATGAGGCTGTGGATCACGAAATGCCCTTTTAATATATTCCCTGGATACAAGAAACTTCAACTCCCACCAGTGGCGTAGCCAGGATTTTGGAACCGAGGGGGCACAACTTGTAAATGTACCGACGGAAATATTTTTGCCGACGGATGTTGTGATTTGTTGACCCAAATTTTTTTTGCATGGTTTGAAAAAGTGAAGAGCAAAAAAAAAGAAAAGGATAATAGGCGGTACCAACATCAAAACACACAGTTTTGATGTATAATTCACAATTGTTCATCATTTTGTTTACAATTCTCCCCTTTTTTTCTGTCACCCTGGGTAAAAAATAGTCTATTGTTAACCCAATCTTTTTCTTCACCAACGCCTTCCGTCTACCGACGGCCTTATTACATGAACCGACGGCCATGACGAGCGGGGGCACCGGCCCCCTGCCCCCCCCACCTTGGTCTGGGGCGGACATTTTAAAAATGAATTTAGAAGAGCAGCAACGATATCACTTGCATTACATTCCAGATGTTAAATCTACATCATATGCAAAATTTGAGGAAATTCGCACGAGTCCGTTTTATTTTAGGGCCAATTGTTTATAACTGGTCTTTACATGTAGCCCTATGGAGAGAGTGTCCGTTGAGGGCGCTATAACCCCCATTTTAGGAACAAAAATTTGATTAAAAAAAAACGGACTCGTGCGAATGTTTTAAAATTTTCATAGTATGTAGTATGAACATGTAGAAATATAGTCAATTAGTTGCCTTACCTGCTCTTCTCCGAAAAAATAAAAAGTCCTATACCTCAATGATAATGAAACCTAGGTGCCCCCCCCCCCCACACACACACACACACTGGCTACGCCACTGACTCCCACCTCAGACCAACTCCCACCTCAGACCCACTCTCCCTTTTCCCCCATTTAAAGATGGGTGACCTGATCGACAGCCTCATCCCCCAACTTTTTCCAATCTAATTTCACTCTATAGATTTACTTCGCAATTGTTTTGCTAAAAGTATGCCCAGCTTAAAAATAAAACCACAATTTGCTTGGATTAGATTTTATTACTGTTTTCTGATATGCGCGCACGGGATAAAATCTTGTGCGTATATTCTGTTTAAAATACAAAATTAATGGACTTATAACCGAGACCTTTGACCTTTGCATGGCTTAACCAGTTTACCGCCTCTTATAACCCGATAGACGGTGACTAACACTATGGACTACAATAGCCTAATCTCAATGACATAACCATAACCTCAAACAAGATACATATTTGGTGCATACGCACCAATATGAACCTCGCGCTAATCGATCCGTGTTCAACGTATAAGTGACGTATATTTCATTGCTTAAGCATTGGAGAAATAGGTAACCTTGAAAATAGGGGCCCAAATGTTATGATTTTTCTTATAACTTGACCTTTGACCTCGCTTGACCTCAATTTTATTTCGGGCATATATTCCCCTCGTATCAAGGATTCCACCCACCAAATTTGAGCCCGATCGGACAAAGTTTGAAATTTGACCCCTCCGTAATGACCTTTGACCTTGGTTGACCTCGATTTTATTTCGGGCATGTAATCCCCTCGTATCAAGGATTCCACCCACCAAGTTTGAGCCCGATCGGACAAAGTTTGAAATTTGACCCCTCCGTAATGACCTTTGACCTTGGTTGACCTCGATTTTATTTCGGGCATATATTCCCCTCGTATCAAGGATTCCACCCACCAAATTTGAGCCCGATCGGACAAAGTTTGTAATTTGACCTCTCCGTAATGACCTTTGACCTCGCTTGACCTCAATTTTATTTCGGGCATATATTCCCCTCGTATCATGAATTCCACCCACCAAATTTGAGCCCGATCGGACAAAGTTTGAAATTTGACCCCTCCGTAATGACCTTTGACCTTGGTTGACATCGATTTTATTTCGGGCATGTAATCCCTCGTATCAAGGATTCCACCCACCAAGTTTGAGCCCGATCGGACAAAGTTTGAAATTTGACTCCTCCGTAATGACCTTTGACCTCGCTTGACCTCAATTTTATTTCGGGCATATATTCCCCTCGTATCAAGGATTCCACCCACCAAATTTGAGCCCGATCGGACAAAGTTTTAAATTTGACCTCTCCGTAATGACCTTTGACCTCGCTTGACCTCAATTTTATTTCGGGCATATATTTCCCTCGTATCAAGGATTCCACCCACCTAATTTGAGCCCGATCGGACAAAGTTTGAAATTTGACCCCTCCGCAATGACCTTTGACCTCGCTTGACCTCAATTTTATTTCAGGCATATATTCCCCTCGTATCAAGGATTCCACCCACCAAGTTTGAGCCCGATCGGACAAAGTTTGAAATTTGACCCCTCCGTAATGACCTTTGACCTCGCTTGACCTCAATTTTATTTCGGGCATATATTCCCTCGTATCCAGGATTCCACCCACCAAATTTGAGCCCGATCGGACAAAGTTAGTGACGTATATGTTGCTTAAGCTTTCCAGGAAGCTTTCCCTTTAAAGGGAATTTTATCAAACACCCCAAACAAAGAATTTCTTGCCAATTTATCACCACGCATGCTCAATGCAATTAGTAAATCAACCTCTATGCAGAAAACAAAATATCGTTTTGTCTAAAAACACTATTTTCTCTGAAAATAGTGAAATTTTTTATTTTTATATTACACACTATCATCGCTTGAATATTTGTTTTGATGAAAGTATCATAAATATTTAAATGAAGGTAAATATAATTTACTATATTCATGCTTTCCCCATGTCCCCACGTTCGATTCAGAAGTAAACACTAATACCTCGCGCCTACTAGACTATGCCATAGTCGATTTTTGATAAATAAAAATGTTATTAATCATGATGAACGCATTCAGTTGAACTCGAAATTATACTGATATTTAGTACATCAAAATACTAGTATAAAATGGTTATGAAAAAGTTTAGGCTATATAATTATATTTGTGACAGTAAAAGTAAAGTATAGGCCCTACGTAGGCTTATATTATTGAATGCAACATATCATAATGGCATAATTACAATGACACTTCAATACTGAACAATTCTAATTTTAGAATCTGCCAGTTTATTATCCGAAAAACCACTTGGGAAGCTAACAAACAGAGGGCGTACGGTGACTGAAAAGATCAGTTGTGAAAATCTATCAATTGTGCACTCATTAATTAAATCAGAGTTTTAAGCTTTATAATGTAATAGCCAGAGTAGTGTACAATAATTATTGGCAAGTGGACTACGGAGAAGTCTACGCGCCTACCGGCGCGAGGAATAAAAATAATCATAGTGCAAAATTTGACCTAATATAATTTGCAGAGTATGAGTTTTTGTACCCAAAGTTTCAAAGTCATTCAATGAATGTACAAATGTATTGGGGTTAAAGAACCGTGTGCTGATAGATGCGCATGTTGTGGATCCTAGTGCAAGTTGACCATAAGGCAAATAAAAAAAGATGTTTGTTTGCCCTCAACCGACCGGCCCTATAAATTTTGGAAATCAGAAAAAAGGTGTGTTTTTTTCTATTTACTGTACAAAAGAATACCGACCCTATTTTTGGAAATTCCTGCAAAGTTTTGTTTTTCTTTTCAAATTGTTGCATTCTGAAGATGTAAAAAAATGTATTTTAGAACTTGTGCTCAACATTTTAGTTGTTTTGTAATGTTAGTTGATTCATTTTGACACCAAAATTGTCTGATTTTTCACATTTTGAACCTTAATTAATACAAACAGTAGAGTTTGCTAGTAAAAAAAAAAATAAAAATAAAAACAAAAGAAATCCCGCGGCCGACCGACCCAATTTTGAAAATTCATTTGAGGGCAAGCAAACAATTTTTTTATTGGCCAAAGATCAAACAAGGCAGTGAGTGACTATACAATGTAAACATGAGCAAGGCCATGTTTTTGAGTAGTACTGATAATGATAATTGCACGCTAATTAAATCTGAATATACAATTAAAAAACCGCTTATTTTGTAAACAGATAATACTCTGTGATTATTTATGGAAGAAAGTTAATAGCTGTTAATGGAACTGCTCTCATTGAAATAATTGATATATTAAAAAATATATTTTGTTTTGTCAACGATTAAAATCCGTTCACAAATAAAGTTTTTACGACATTATTTGACAATTCAATTCATTCAGAAAATGCAAGATTGGATCCAGGCGGCGAGTGACATGATAGAGCCGGCAACTTGTGAAACCGCCCGGCCGTATGGCATTTTCCATATACTCGGTTAGTTTTGTGGGGTTCATTATCCAACCCCAACGGTTTTAGCTTCTATTTATATTAGGCCTATTTATTAACATAGGCCTATTTGTCTGTGATATTTCAAGCGTTTTCAAAATTCAAAATAATCCCATTCAATTACACGGTTGACGATGGAAATTTACTGAATTTAGAGAATGCACGGCATTCACCACCTGATTGGATCATGGAGATGGTTGCTTATCTTAATGGTACAAGACAGAAAAGGAAAAGAGACAGAAATTTAGAGTTTTAAATTAGAGAGTTGACAGGAAGTTGTAAGAGTTAAATTGTTATGGACATGATTGGTGCAAGCGCGAAAATGTTGAATGTCAGATCAAAGTCATCCGAGGTGAATTAAGTAATGGCTGCATCTTCTTGGATTGGTTGATTGATTTATAATTCTAAATTCTTCGATTTAAACCTGGCTGTTTAACTATTGATATTCATCTTTACTTGTAAGAAAATTGGTCTTCTTAATTAATTACAGGTGGGCAATTCCATGTTACTCGCGTTACATTTTTGATAAAATCAGCACATTCAATGTCATATAAATATAATTGAACAAGGAGTTGATTTATTCATCTTCTCTTCACATGTACTTACAGGCCCAATGTATCAAATCACATACACTTTTAATTTGTGAATAACTAGATTATTAGCAAAAAATGTGATCGTGACTCGCGTTACGAAAAATTACACCTTCAAAATTAGGCTTTTATTTGTGCAATATTTCTCCTCAAACAAACAGCTGCAGACAAAAGTTGATACCACTAACATGACTAAGTAATTACCTTATACTGCAGCTGTACGACAATAACAAACACTAAGTATATTTGAGATCGGTATTTTTAAAATGGCCAACTTAAGTTAACTTAGTGTGTGACTCGCGTTACGTGACTCGCGTTACGCTCACTATTTGATTTCCATTATATGGTAAGTTTTACTTTAACACTATAATAATACTGTAATTCAGCATTAAAAAGGACCCTCTCCTCTGGGGTGGGGAAATAGGGCTGTGGTGGGGTGGGGTGTGGTGGTGATGGGGGTTAATGATGGAAATTTAAAAAACAAAAACTTGCAATTTGAATAAGAATACAACTTTCATATACATTTATCATGAATAACTTGTGCCCAATAACACTTGACACTTTATAATACACATTAACAGCCTACAGGTCACTTTCATTAATCCTAACACCAGATACTGCTTTTTGCTATCAAAAGTTAAAGAAGGCACAAGAAAGGAAAGAAGATGAACAAAGAAGTCACTTGGTACCTCCAGGATTCGAACCTTAGACCCCTTGTATGCCAAGCACACAATCACCGGCCGGTAGCCACACAGGTTGCGCTGGCCCTGCCAGCAATTCCCTGAGCATATAGCACTTAGGCTGATTGTGTCATCACATCACATGGGATTCATGCATGCGCCATGGTTAACATTGAGGTATTTTGTGGTATTTAGGCATGTTAGGGTTAAGATAATAACAATAATATAATTATGTGACATGCTCCCACAAAAGGAGCGAAAAATCGCAAGTTGGGTGTTTCGAAACATTCCAACTGTTGAGTTTATCTTTGTTGCTTGAAGATCCAAAGGACATACCACTTATACAGGTGTCTTCAAACAAAGAACAGCAACTCAACAATGGAAGTTCTTGAAACCACCAACTTGCAACTTAACGCTCATTTCATGGGAATAGGTCACATATTGTTCATCACTAATCGTTCCATTTTACAGGTCTGAATTCAGGTTCATGAAAACACTGCAATCATATTTTTCTGAATGCATCAGTAATTAGTTAAATGTTCAAGCAGCATGGGTATTCCAATCTCTAAATAAATTAGATGGGGTTTTATGTTCTCCAATAGGATGTGGAATATTTGAGCCCTGGGGAGGGTAAAATTGGGGGGGGGGGTGGCTAACCAAAAAGGGACAGGGCAAGGAATAAGCAATTTTTTTTTTCAATTTTGGGCACACATTTACATGTAATGCACCTTTTCAATAAAATGCATTAAAAAACTGTATGGAAACGTTCATATAGTCACTGATATTGACCATTTAAGGTTTGCAAAATGGGTTCCTAAAAATTTGCCTTATTTGCAAAGAGGGGTAAGGGGTTTTTGGCAGACCGAGAATTCTCGGGGGAGCAAGCAATTTATGGCAGGCTGAGAGGGGGACTCATAACTATAGCAGAGCCCCAAGTAGCAAAATATAAAAGGCCGATGTGGAACACATTCCCCAAACTTGATTTATTCATCTTCTCTTTACATCACGTAAACTTGTAATTTATGAATAACTCTATGTAACTATGTAACATATATTGGCAAAAAATGTGGTTGTGACTTGTGTTACTAAAAATTACCCCTTCCAAATTGGGCTTTTACTTTTTCAATAAACAAGAAGCTGCACACAAAAGTTGACACCACTTACATGTAATTACCTTTTAAGTACTACAGCTATATACTACAGAAGCAAACATTAAGTACATTTGAGTTTGGTATTTTCAAAATGGCCAACTTAGTGTGTGACTGGCGTTACGCTCATTATTTGATAACATGGCCCCACTTTGAAAGCTCTAAACATGCTCTATTTAATTTCCATTGTGGAATTTTTACCTTTAATGACCTTCTGTTCTGGGGTGGGGAAACTGGGGTGGAATGGTGGTAGTGGGTGTATAATGGAAATTCAAATTGTGAATTTAAATTCACAGATGGGGACAAAAATGGTTTCCAGTCCTGCAAACAATTTTGAATATTCTATCTCTGGTGGTACAATTGCAGCAAACCAAAAACCTTATGAAATAAATATGAGTTATGGTCCAAACCAGGAGAAAAATGAAAGGGAACATTTTATAACCCTTTAGATTTTTTAATGCATTAAAAAGTTGTACTTTTTGTGACTCTCGTTACATGCTTAACATTATACAACTTGCTGTGTCATCCTGGCCATTTACCAACACAGCTTCCCAATTATTCATTTTTATTCTCACACAATGAGCCCCCACATTTCTGTTTTTTTGTCACCAAAAGACTCACTTATTTCAAGAATTTTGGAAACATTTCTGATATTCTCTCACCAAATGGCCCGGTTTTTCAATATTTTTCTTCATATTTTTCAAAAAAATTCAAAATTTGATGACTTTTTGACAATTTTGCATCAACTTTTACATTTTACAAATCTCACGGAAAGACCCACTTTTTTTGGTATTTTTTTCCCCAGTCTCGCGGAAAACCCCCCTTTTTGAAAGCCTTCTCACAGAAAGACTCCCTTTTTTTGGTGTCTCGGCTCTCACCGGAAGACCCCTAGTTTTGATCTTCTGTCCACACATTCCCGTCACTTCCAAAGTTGTGTGACCCCCGGGCTTTCTACTTATACGCTGGTAGAGCGACAAACAAAAAAGGCCAGTCGTATTGATTCAATTGGCATACGCCTTTAAATTAGTGTTGGCATTTACACCACGATGCAAACACGAACAGGACAAAAGAAAAAAATGTTCTAAATACAAGACATCTTAATCAAAAAGGGTCCTAAAAATAGTAAGAGCCCAGAAGTGTCCTGTCTTACCTTAACAGAAAGAACCTTTTTCATATCTAAACTAAGTTTGTATCACAAAGTAGGGTCACCTAAGTAGGATAATGGCCATACCCTATGCACTCATACCCTAAACCCTCTTGGATGAAAGGTTCCAAGTAGAAACTAAAAACTTGATTCTTCAGCTGTCCTGTATATATAGTCTTGAAAAGTTCTACGAAGAACCCCAGGGGAAGAACCAAATGTTTAGATGACTCTACTTTGTGATCCTACTTTAGGTGACTCTACTTTGCGACTCTACTTTAGATGACCCTATATAAGGCAGGTCTGTCAACTCTCACGCATTGGCCGTGAGTCTCACGCATTGGGTCACTTTCTCACGGTCTCACACCAAGGTAGTATAATCTCACGCATAGGTAGTAAATGTCACGCAAAAAGCTGGTAAATGAGTAAAATCTCACGTATCGTCATGAATAATTTGTTGGCTCAAATAATCATGGTACAAAATGAACATTGGAGTCGGCAAATCCCGGTACGCCTCTGTCTCACGCCAAGCAATTCCAAAAAGTTGACAGCCCTGTATAAGGTACTAAGGGTGATATCTGATATACCTTTCAAAAGAAAGCTAAACGTCATTTAATTGTAATAGTTGTACTACTCCTAACGTAAACCTTTTTTTAATATCTTATTTAAGCTCGCAACTGATCATTTTGACCCCATTGTTGTGTGGGCAGGGTTTGTAGGCAGAAAGTGGGTCCTTGATACAATCATCAAGACTGTCTTCTTCCCCTGTACACCGTATGTGACCAAACCATGCGTTGCCTTCTTGGTCGCGGCTGAAATCAAGCAGGTTAGGATCAACAAAACCACCAAATCCACCACTGTACCCGAAGTGCTTGCAAACCATGTTAATAGCAAAAACAGGTGCAAAACCATAATCACATATGTAACCCCATTTGTTGTTCTTGTAGATTTGCAAAGCGCCAATAGTTGAAGACGAAGACGTTGATACCAAACGAAACGTGGCTAAGGAAACAAGTAAATTAAAAAAAGTAAAAGTAAATTATTTAGTTCGATTTATGTGAATTTAAATGAGCTTAAGTTTTGACTTAATTGACGTGCGCAGTAACAAAACCCTGAATGGGAAATAAGATTACAACTAGACATGGCTGTGGTCTAAGACCTTGAACACAGCCGTGTTGTGACCCTTAAATGATCTTTGACCCCAACATCTATGAAAATCCCATAGACATAAGGCCAATGCATGTGTGCACTTGGCATCACTCTGCCAAGTTATTTGTGGCAGAAAGAGCATTTTGAAGGTTTTCGTCTCGGACCAGAAGTGACCCAAAATAAAAATAAAAATACATAGTGTACACTAGGAAACGTCAATTCATACCGTCACTGTGCTATGTTTTTCTTTGCTGATAAGTTTTTGAAGGTATTTTGTTTTATACCGGAAGTGTATGACCACAAATATGTGTATGATTCATAGACACTGGGTTATAGATATGCATGTGTGTACGTTGCGTCACTGTCCTATGTAATTTGTGAGAAAAGTAGCATTTTTTAAGTATTTCGTTTTATACCGGAAGTGACCCCTTAATGGTCTTTGACTCAAATCTGTGTATGATTCATAGACAGTGGGTTTTTGCAATGCATGTGTGAAGTTAACATAACATAACATAATAGGCATTTATTAAGCGCCCTACAAAGAAAAGAAAATTATACGGGTACATGAACCAGAGACATGAAATAATACAAAACAATACAAAGCATAATATATGTCATGACAATTGGATGAGAGCATAAAAAGATTGAACAAATATGTTTTCAGATTTGCTTTGAAACGCTGGAGTGTACCAGCTTCCCAGATCGAGGTAGAGAATTCCATATCCGGGGTGCACATGATTCAAATGAATGATCACCAGTACGTGTCTTGGTTTTTGGTTGAGATAGAAGTGTTTTGTCCATTGACGAACGAGCGGCATAAACAGATGTTTTAACCGAGATCAGTTTTTTGAAGATATGACCCCTACAAGACCATTGACCCTATGAGTTTTAAGTTGCGACCAAGCTAGGTCAAAATCGGTGTAAGCATGTCAGTGCTAGAGCAAATGTAATATGGTCGAAAGGTATTTGGTTTTATACCGAAGTGACCCTTAATGACCATTGACTTCAAATCTGTGTATGATTCATAGACACTTGGTAATAACAATGCATGTGTGCAAGCATCACCGACCTACGTAATTTTGGGGAGAAGTAGCATTTTGAAAGTATTTCGTTTTATACCGGAAGTGACCCCTTAATGACCTTTGACCCCAAATAAAAAATACCACATATAAGTTTGATTAACACAATTCATGTGTGAACATGTTTTTCTTAGCTAATACAATTGTTGATCTATTCAAAACCATTCTGTATCGAAGCGAGATCGCGTATTTAGCCCGTTTTGAAGATTTTGCATGTTCAAAATGAACGTGGGGACATAGCCAAATTTCATAAAAATTGTCCATTTCACAATGTCTTACAGACAGTAAAGGATAATTGTGATGTGCCCTGAGTAATTTAATTATTTAACTTTGTTTACAAGCTGAAAGTATTTAATGAGATGGGAAAGCCCCTTGTAATTGCAAGATAATGGTGTGGAAAGTCATTTTGGAATCCCCCCCCCCCCCAATTATTGTAAACAAAGTCAGAGCTATGTTTGGAACTTGGAAATCCCCAGTTCATTATTGCACCATCAGAAAAAAAACCAGGAAGTGATGAAAGGTGAATGTGTATAATTAATCTTGGGAAATCCCAAGATTGCAGCAATGTTGTGAAAATGTGATTGAAGTAATGGTTTATTAATAGATGATGGTTTTTTTGCATGAGTACTGATATAAAAGCTTGAGGCTTTTGTTTGGACTTCACAGAATGCCATGGGAGATTGAGAAACTCAAAAAAGTACATTTTAACCAGTTTATGTAGCCAATAATTGAGCTATTTTAATACAGCAACGAAGGAGATAGCGAGCAAACAAATGTGCTCTTCCTCATCAAAGGATTAAAGTTCTTCTGTCGAATTGCTGGGTTTGTGAAGGCCACGCATCTGTCAAAGAACAGTGGATCTGTGTTAAAGAAACCTGTTCCCTGGAAAAAGAGTGATTGGTGAAAGAAACACCATTATTGGAGAAAGCAGCGCAAGAAGACAAGTAATAGGAGCAAGCAGCATCGTTTTCGTGTAAGGATTTCATACGCAAGGATATTTATAAACTCAAGAGTACACTGGACTTCGCAGATTTTCACAGGACAAGTGAATAAGGATATATTACATCAGTCGTCCAGAACATTAACATTGCAAGAACTCTAGGATCACCAACAAGAAGACCGCTGGTTAAGTACTGATAGAATAAAACGGTGATTGTATGATTTTAGTGTATATTGTTGTCATATGTACCAAGCATACTTTATTTTCAATTAAAGACTTAGATTTTGTTAGCTTAATCAAACAGTGTATTTGTGTTGTGCATTCGTGTGAGTTCGGGGAAAAGGTGATTTTGGCCCCGGGGGGCACTTCAACTTTGGAGGTGACGCGTATGTAGGGCTGTTAAGACCCCCTTTTTCAGCATTGCTGTCACCCAAAGACCCCATATTTTTTTACGAACACATGCTCTGTCACCCGAAGACCCCCTATTTTTCTATTTGATCTGTCACCCAAAGACCCTTACAAGTTCAATTTAAACAGCAACTTTCATTTTTCACTGATTTTGTTACTTATTTTGAAAAAACAATGACATTTGAAGCCATTTAGAATGAGAAATTCGATTTTCGAGGTTTTTTTGGCGCTGTTTCGGCTCTCACCTTAAGATTCCATTAAAAAAAAAAGGTCATGTTCTCACCCAATGACTCCATATTTTTTACATTTTGCTCTCACCGAATGCCAAAAATCATGCTCTCACCCAATGACCCCATATTTTTTACATTTTGCTCTCACCGAATGCCCCTTGGTGCGAAAGTGCCAGCCCTACACCTATATCCATTTCATATTGAAGTGCCCCCTGCCCCCCCCCCGGATTTTGGCCTTGAGTCAGTACGACTCATAACAATAATGAACAAACGAAGTAAGTCTAATTAATATTATGATTCTTTTTGTAACAAATCATTATAATAAAGCTACAGCGATGTGTTAAAAATGGACTTCATTTATACGCAATATTCATAGGTGATACTTCCCGTATAAAAAATGACATTGCGATTTCACATTTTGGACACCAACGTCATATAAAACGTACAGGTGGCGTTGAATATGCTGATTTTATGCTGATCTTATACATTTCCCTGTATATTGCAATGCTATAGTTTCAATTGGATGAAATATTACAAAGCAAACGCATAGTAACAATACTGGGTGAGCTTTGTTTCCGAAATGGGAACAATAGTCTGCATATTGTTATGCAGCATTGTTATGGTAAATGTTAGTACAATTCATTGTTGCTAATGTCAAACTTGTCAGAGTGATTGTGATTGTATGATGAGAGCATGATATAGTGTCCGCTTCATTTACCTACGTCATCAGCCAAACGGGGGAGAGCACGTTCAAACGGGGGACGAACACGTACAAGGCTGAACTTTACCCACACAGTTTCTCCTTTTCAGGAGAAATACGCATAAAAATTGCAACAAGTGTCAACTTGTAATGTAATAATTATTCTCTTCGAATAGAGATAAACTTGTTTTTGCAATAGACCTGCCTTTTTAAAAAAGAAACTCGGTGTGGACATTATCATTTCCCTGTGCCTTGCCGTTATTCAGTGGTTTGATAACTACTATCCTGTTTTGCCAAATGAAACATAACTAAATCCTTTTATTAGTTCTGACTGGCAATAAAAGTCAATTTTAATATTTTCCCCAGTTTTGGAAATAAGGAACAAGAACATGCTTTTTATGGTGTTTTTCGTATGCTGTGACAATCAAGACCATTGACTTGTGCTTAGACTAATAATTCATGTTATGTCTTTTTAAAGGGGGTCTCCGGCAATCAGAACATTATTCCTTATAGATAAGAAAAATATTTATCAAGCACGAATCACGTAGTCTGATTTAAAACAAACTCATAGTGGCCATAAAAACGAATAATAACATCCGTCTCTCAACACGCGATATTCAAAATTCCCGGACTTCGAAATTGTCGAGTGCAATGACGTCCCAGTAATACAATGAAGGCTGACCACGATTGAGCACAAATACCCATTACGTCATTGCACTTAGACAATTTTGGCGCGGGAATTATGAATATCGCGTGTTGAGAGCCGACTGTTTTTATTCGTTTTCATGGTCAATATGAGCTTGTTTTGAATAAAACCACGTGATTCGTGCTTGATAATTATTTTTCCAACATATAAGGCATGATGTTATGATTGCCGGAGACCCCATTTAAACACATTTTCTTATATCTTTTAAAAGCAATTATAGGCTACTATAGTATCAAAGTTAACATAAAAAAAATTGTATTTATAAACTCAAAACTATACTCTAAATGTTGAATGCTTAGATTTGTGCCAAGTCTTTAAATTTTGGGACTGCGATTATAGGAATTCATACAAAATATTAAAAAATTGTAAAGCTATTAAAATTATGCCTTAATTGGCAGTTAGAACTAAATAAACGATCAGATTTGGGTTCATTAGGAAAAACATGATAATATCTTTTTAATCCAGAAAAAGTATTGTATTTTTTTAGAATAGGAAGTAGTACTTCTAATACTCACTTTGGGGGCAGCCTGCATTGACATCCGAGTAACCATCACACGGAACCTGGTCCTCTATATATAAAACGTCGACAAAAAGTGTCAAGATTTTAACATGACTGACAAAAACGGTAACACGAGAAACATAGCATAAAATAATGAGGAATATTATTAGGGGCAAATATAGCTTTTTTTTTTTCCTTGTCAGAAATTATACTATGATAAAATAATGCTGCGGTACATCGGCTATTTTTATTATCCCTTAATGTGCTAACAAGAGTGAAAAACTAGAGCAAGAAGAATTTTAATCACTCCAAATGGAGTGAATGTTTGCACTCTGTTAGAAATGGGTTTCACCCCCTTTACTCCCCCCATCCATATTAATCACATATTTTACATTTATGTGAAGATAGTCGCAGTAGCATGCGAAAAGGAGGGGATCGACTTCCAGAGACACTCCTAAGTTTTTCATTCACTCGGGGTAAATGGAGCTAATCTGAGATTACTCAGACTAAAATCTCCAAATATGTGACGTAGTCATTGGCACTCGGGCTAAAGGAGCTGAAATCAACATATTTGGGGACACGGCTCCCACTTTTGTTAGTCGGGGGAAATGCACTCCCACACTTTTTAGTTTTAGAATCTTGAGGTCCTGGTGATAGAAATGTAACTACTCAATAAAAAATAACTTTACAGACACAATTTTTCAGCCAATTGGCACACAGGAGAGTAGACACACCTATAGTCTGTCCAAGTAAATAGACCTCGGAAACTGGAGGTATGAGAATAATAATTCAGTGCAATGATTCTATGGTGCACTACGCTCTTTACGCGTTGCGTCGCGCTCGCGTGTGACGCAAAGCATCAACCCCCGATGCCACAGATTTGGTTTGTACTTCTAAGTGGACAGACTGCTGTTTATTTTGTCTTATTGCTTCTAACCTTGAATGAGCCCAGTTTTTATTCAACAGGTATGAAGCTTCTGTCCATTAATTTTTCAAATTAGATTAAAGCCTAATATATTATCTTTCTAACAGTACCAATCATATAGGTCGAATGTCCCCTCAAATCGCCGACTTTCTATTTAAAATTAAATCACATGAGACCATCAGTATAGGGACAAGTTACAGTGTGTGTAACAATTCATAGTTTTAGTCGGTCCTGTTTATAACGAGTGAAGCAAACCGACAATTTAGCAGTCGGGAGAATCGAGACCCGTGACCTGTCCCCAAGCACCACCACATACGGTACTAGAACCTACGCGCCAGTGGCGTAGTGTGGGTCATCATCGGGGGGGTGGCACCGACCATGATTGGGGGGCACCGGGTCTGATGGGGGCACAAGCCATTTTCGGCCATTTTCTTATGGGATTTTCTAAATTTTCAGATCGATGGGGGATGTGTCTCCCGTGCCCCTATGACGCCGTGACGCCACTACTCCGCACGCCGCTATGGAGTAGCTTACCTTGGAAGCACTTGAGAGCAACGTCTTCAAGATGAGTGCACCCTGAAACTCCCCATGGGTTATGTCGACAGTCCGTGATGGATGATTCATCTCCTTCACAAAAAATATCATCTAGCCAAATTCGACCCTTTCCAGCATAACCATAGTCGGATAAAAAGCCCATTATCCCTCCGGCATATCCGAGGTTGCGACAGGCAACACCAGCGTCGACGTCATCGAAGTGATCGTCACAAACGGTTCCTAATGAGTTGTCATAGAACACATGTAAGATTCCTTCACTTGAATCGGCACCATACAACAGCTTAAAGTCTCCTGAAAATGATAATGGTATCAATTATGGTTATTCATCAAACAATATGAAGAACTGCTATGTCCTAAAATGTTTGTTTGATATTCTTAAGGGATCTGGAATGAGCGTTTTGAGCGTTTCGACAGTATTTTTAGGGGACATGAGAGCACCTCAGACGTATCGAATTGCATTCTGAATACGAAGCATGTATATCTGATTTCAAATAATTTTTGAAAATCACGATATAATACAAATTTTATGACAAATTATAAAAATTGATATTTTTCAAATTTTGATATATAACAGTCCTCGAAGTAAATTTTATAAATCTATATGATATATTCTTAAAGTGTAGGCCTATGTAGCTGGGAGGAAAAGCCGACGATCAATTGAAAATTTTGACCTTTCATATTGAGGATTTTTTTTCCCAAAAAGCCCTAATTTTTTTGGTGTTTTGGGAAGGACATTCTTCGTATTCAGAATGCAATTCGATATGTCTGATGTGCTCTAATGTCCTACAATAAATACTGTCCAAACGTTCATACCCCAGCCCTTAAGAGAAGCTTTTCAAACATTTTTGTTATAAATATATTCCTTTAACGTGTTACACAGACCACAAAATAGGTAAGGTACCAGTTATGCTTACCCATGTATAATTATCCTAAACAAAGAAAAATATGTCAAAATTTAAACAAGTAGCCATTATAAAGATAAATCTTAACTCTTTAGCTCTGATTTAAGACATCAGCATTAAAGAAACGGTGATCGAAAACCAAAGGAAGGCACGAAATCAAAAGTTACTCTTTAATGTTCGAATCAATGGAAAGACGGCTCTAGTTCTCTAGTTAACCCCCTCCCCACACTCAATATCGACTCTCTCTTACTATTCATGTGTGTCAAGCTAATATTTTGAGGACAATGAAAATGACTCCTTTTTTGTTTTTGTTCGTTTAAAGTGATATTCCACTGTAAGCGGCGAGTTCCTTCGAACGAGATAGATTTGACCTAGAAACTACAGTGATGTCATTATATTGCCAGCTTTGGGAGAATGGACTCTCAATGCACAGAACGTATACTGTTTTAGTTATCAGAAAAAAATCTGAATCAAGTATTCCAAATTTAATGGTTTTGACACATAATGATAAAATCAGGCCACTTCTTTATTATATATTAGTAAATTGTGTTATTACAGTTCATGTTTAGCAACTTGATGAGAAATACTTGGACTAAAAAATAAAAGGATCAATTTCATCGTACGAGCTTAGAATTTGAGCTTGACATATCAATATTGTATTATTATGCAAATAACCAAATTCTATGGCCCGGACTAATCTTTTGTTGTCCCTTCACAGTTTCTCGTGTACAAGGTCGTGCATTCGGCACACATCAATGAACAACTTCATGTAATGTACGTCATCAGTCTGCAGCATTGGAAATCACCGTACGAGCCAGCATTTTACCAACACAATTTGTCTTTTTTTTCAGGAGAAATACGAATAAAAAATTGTAATGTAATAATTATTCTCTTCGAATGAATTTTTTGCAATAGATGTGCCCTTTAAGTCTAGGCATATATACCGGTCATCCTTCACATCATGCGATACCCAAATTAATAAATATATTGAATAAAAGTCAATTTAAACCAGCTATCTATCATATTGATCTTCCGTCATGCGACATGCACATAAATAGAGTAGTGTATAATAGTGTAAATATCACTCTCAGGGTATTCTTTTGTAATGTCGGTGGAAATATTTCGATGGTCTATATTTTTTCGCAGTGAAATAAGCTATGGCTATTTCGAAAACTAAATCAATGCTTTTAAATGTATATTAATTTGTTCGACTTCTCTGCTCGTGAATATTGCACTGCGAAATTTAAAAACTTCTTTTGTATAATATGATAAAGGTAATTTCAAACCTGATTTCCTGTGGTCGCACAGTTACATAACAAACTCAAATGAAAATGAAAACTGAAACGGCTTGCTACAAATTATAACAGTTTCTAACAAAGGGTACAAACAAAGATATGGATAATGACAGCACTCAAGAGTTTACGCAGAATAACAAGAAACCACTTGACAAAAACCAAAACCCAAACTAAAACTCAATATTTGAAATGACCGATTGGAGCAAATTTACACATTCCTTGGCATTTTGGATCACCTTGTTACTAATTCGTGAACGATTTCAACGAAATTTTAAATAAATGCCATGGCCAACTTTGAGCTTATAAAATTACCATCGAAATATGTCGGAAGGTTTCGTGAAACCTACGTTACCCCGATATGTTAACACGTACCTTAATCTTGCAAACACTGAAATTGAACCCAATTGTCCTTTAATATACGGTTTATCATGCAAGTTTATGATAGTAATGTTTTCAGGTCCACATGATTTATGTATTTGAGACAGAAATGCTAGGAAATTCGAATTTTCAAAATTTGCAATTCTTTTTCAACTCTTTTTTGAGGCAATCAATTCCCTTTTGAATTGTTGAACTAAAAGGCGACATTGCATTGTTTTATGCTAAAATAATTAGTTTTTGCATTGTCAACAAAAGAGCTTGCAGTACTCCTTTCAATCTAATGGTAACGTATGTTAGTGACACAAGTTTATTACCCATAGAAAACACATGGGCATTATTGAAATTGGTGTAAAGTTTACAAGATGTGATCGTCATATTTTGCAGAATGAAACTTAGAAGGACTGCCTTTGATTTATGAATAAAAAGGATAGTTTAGAAATACTTTATTTCGCCGATTTTTCAATTCCAAGTACTGCCGATTCATCGGTTTTAACCCTGAATCATAGAAGCAGTGAAAATGTACTTACCATCCTCCATGCCGCTTTCCGCAGGTACAGATGTGGGAGGACGGGACGCTGATTGGTTGAAATGAAATTAGAAATTTTGCAGAAGAGTGTCAGTTTTGTACTATTTATCAACAAGTTGTTTTGTTTTCCTTCTTCTGTCCTATATATCTTTTCCGAATTCTTTATAACACCAAAGTGCAAAGAGTGGAGGGTAAAAAATCATGGGACCCAACATTTGGTTGCGCGCATTTTTGTTTGTTTTTGTGAATGCCAACCCCCCCCCCTCCTCCTTCAACAGATTTTATCCCGGTTCACTAACGCTCAAATAAGTGTCCAAATAACATGCGGACCAATCTTAACCCTGAGGGCACTACCAGCCGAATTATTGGCCTCTAAGAATTATTTTGATTGGCTACAACGAGAGCTATATCCTGTATTGAGCTAATCAGAAATGTGGTAATAGGGCTGAAGGGATTCAACTTAAAATTGAACAGGCACTTCAAAAGCTTGATTTTTATTGGTTATATTTTGACTATATCATACAATAAACCAATTAGGGGCTCTTTTAGAAAGGCAGTAGGAATCACTATTCTAATCTTAATACCTGCTTTGAACTCAAAACACCTGGGTATAGGTAGCCTTGTTCAAGGCCTTCTAAGATTTCCTCCCATCCCTCATGACCATCTCGGCGCGCCAAGTCAGTGAGGGCCACAGATTACGGCTACTAATGACCGTGCGTACGTTGAAAAATCGAGCTCGGACTGAGTTTACGAACCGCCAAAACGAAGCTCTACGGGCTCGCAGGCTCAATCCGAGTTCGATCGTTCGACTTACGCATGATTATTTCAGCCGCAGTCTGTGGCATGGACTTGGCGAGCCCAAAAGTAGTGATAGGATTCAAGTGGTGGTCATATGGGGGAGGAAATTTAGAAGGCCTTGAACAAGGCTAGGGTATAGGTGAAACACTCAGTACAATGAGCGGTAGGGCGGACTTATGACGCGTAGCAGGGTGATCTCTGTGTCCCAAAACAGGCGGTAGGGCGGACTTATGACGCGTAGCAGGGTGATCTCTGTGTCCCAAAACTGGGTGATCAGTGATTTGTTCAAATTACTGGGAAACTCTTTAAAATTCTCTTAAATTTAGTTTGGATATTTTGTAAGACTAGAAGCCTGGAGTGCTGACATACTATGCACTAAAATAAAAACAACTACCTTTTGAATTGTACAGACTATCAGAGACATTGAGCTATTTTTTTAAGTTGGTCAAATCTTGGTAATCTCCGATATACAGTTCTTGAGGTAAATGTCCGCATTTGGATTCCACAGGGGACAAAAATAGAAACTTCTATCCGCTTCCAAAAAATCTCCGCTTCCAAAAAAAAAATGATAAAAAATAATAGTTTGCCAGGTAGCCTTGGCAATATAGCAACAACAAAAAATCCAATGATCCCTGTTGACTTTGATCTATTTTGTGATGTTACATATGTAACAAAACATCTAAAGCAATGCTATTTTTACGTTTTGATTAGAATTTGAAATTAATAAAATAAACGTAATTTTTCGCCGTCGTAAATAATAAAGGAGAAAAATAGAAAAAAGCGCAGTGATTTATAGTGCGCTACGCACAGGCACAACGCCTAGACGTTGATCCACAAGCCTCTGCACAAGTTTTACAGGTTTTCGCTGACCACTACGGCCCCACATCATTCCATATACCATTTAACAACAGATCAGGGACTTTGCTGCGTCATGAGTGCACACCCTAGACATTCCACAAATAACCGTCGCAACCAGGATCAGCTCCCCGAGTTTCGTACGGGTTACAACGAGACAATTAGCAGTATGTTCCTTGTCCAGGGGAATTTCAAGCTAACTCAATTTTTCCACGAGAGGGTTGTAGGCACCACCAGGGTTCGAACCCGCAACCTTTCGCACCATAATCGAACGTCGTATCGATTGAGCTAACTTGACTGAAAAGGTGGTCCCACCTGAGAATCGTACCCAGGACCTCAGGTTTACGAGGTTTACTTGGCTACGAGAGCTTTGTAATTATGCTGGTTGCAATTAGAACCTATAAGCGGTCACTTAAAGTTATCTCCTCCCAATTGTAACCAGCCTAATCAGGAAGCTCCCGTAGCCAAGTGGTTAAGGTACAGGTCTTGTTAACCATGAGGTTCTGGGTTCGATTCTCAGGCGGGATCAGTTTTTCTACTTGATTATTTGCGAACCTTGTGAAAAATTATGTTTATTGTTTATAATAATTCCCGTCGATCATGCCATTGTTTTTCCAAATTTGAGATCAGTTGGATTAATTTGGAGCATTTTTCAATTGTAGACACATGTTGACCCTAAAATTTAACCTTTTTGCCTATAACTTAAGAACTGTATGTCGGAGACATGTAAAACTATACCTGTTTAACATATTGTTTTTAACAATATTTGACCTGCTTTCAAATTACACCCCGTACATAAGCGGCCATTTTGGATTTATGCAAATTAGACACTGCAGTTCCACAACTTGGATTTTGGGGGACTTTTAATGTATTAGTAATTTTAATCATTATGCTTTTTTGAAATGAATGGTGATTAAATGGATTTTGATGCAATTAGTGTTGGGTTAACCCCGTATGTTTTCTTAGTTTATCCGGGCTGTAAGTGTGGATTGATGCTAAAGGGGGCGAAAGCTTATGCCTTAACGTTTTTAAACTTAAAATTGTGAATTTTACCTTAGAATTATGATTATTCGACTATTATTGGAGGTCGTCGGGTATGTGACCTTCCCACTAATATTATTGTGGGCAATCCTCTGGTTCCGAAACCACAGATTTATCTTGTATTGCTTTAGCGAAAAGAAGTTTGCCATTCCCCCAACTTGCCCTATATTTACTAATTGGGCTGGATAACGAGATTTGTAGATGTCTTCTATTTGTAGAAGTACAACCTATTTTGCTATCCATCCCGGTATGTACCACATTACAAATCTATCTAACGAAAGTTTCTTTATCGCATATTTACCTTGCTTTTCACATATGTATCCCATGTATTCACCACCATATATTTCATCATTACCATCAATAAGAGTAGGGCGCGCAATATTCCAGCCCTTCTGTGAAATGTAAGCACGATGTCCTTCGGGCGTATATTCTGTATGGTAATATTGGGAACAGAATTTAATGGTATACACGTATAAAACAAACAAAATAATGACGAAAGAGGCGACCTATATGCTTTACCCTAGCAGGGCGTATTGCGCCTGTCACACATCGCCGGAACGGTCCTGCGTACAAGAAACGTATTTTTATAGTAAATCCGTGGTTGTTCGTCAATGTTCATTTTATGTCCTGCCAAATTTGGGCAGATTTTGGCAAGTTTTGTGCATGCATAAACTTGATACGCCTATCACACATCGCCGGATAGGCCCTGCGTACAAGAAACGGATATTATTTCTTAAATCCGTCGTTGTTGTTTAATGTTCATGTTCTTTTTTGTCCTGCTATCCCAGCAAACACAAACACGTTTTCAAAACGTTTTAAATAAGTTATATTTATAGGGTTTTAGTTTAGGAAAAAACGTTTTAATAACATGATCAGTGACAGGCGCAAAACTTGCTGATGGACATAACGAACATGCGGAAGAATACCATTCAACTACATTGACTGTGTGGCAAGGGACGTCAATCAAGAAATGAATGACCTCCCAAATCTGATGGCTGATAGAGATTCCTGGAAAAGACTTGCAAACTCTTTATCGGATGCTTCCGCAAGATAGATAGACTTAAATTCAGGGTAGTGCATTGTGGGAAAAATTTCCAATAACTATAATGTTTCCAGAAAAGTAAACTCTACCGAACTGTTGATGATCTCAGTTCTTGATCCTGAAATGTCCAAGATCCTGTCTACTACAGTCTCTGTCCAAGTCCTGAAGACTATGCTCTCACTACCCTAGCTGCTGTGCTACATGTAGTGTTTTCCAAAATTACTGGTTTTCTATGTTGACAGTAAGCTCCTCTCTCTGAGATCTCTTGAGCAAGTTTCTGCTCCACTTGACAGACAGATAACACACTATGTTAGTCCAGAGAAATGTCACAGTTCGTTGATGGAGATACTTCAGTCTGCTGCTTTTTTGAATCGACAAAAAGTCGAGCACCGGGTTCTACTACAGCCTTTGGCGTATATTTATTCTCTCCAACACACGCACAAGAACCGCGAAACGAGGTTTGAAGACTTCGCACACTAATGGTAACTTTGTACCAATACTGGCTAACATAAGTTTCAACGAGTTCCCTCTTATAGCTCTAGTCTGTTGCGTTAATCATTTCCTGTTTCCAGCTTGGTAGGCATCATTTTTGCCAGGCGACGGTGGCCGACGTCATTCAATGCGGCAACAGCCAATATCGTAAGCAAAACAGACAATATGACGGCAACACTGCCTGGACGTTGGATACAATTTTCCCCGATCCGAGGTGTGTTTTTAGACAAGCGACTAGGGGACGCAGGGTAACCTTGTCAAACAATACTTCATCTATTGTGTTCAATACTTAATCCGATAAGTGATCGATGTGTATATCGATGAAAATAGATGTATAACCGGTTATTTGGGATAATGAGCGTCCCGCGATCTTGCTATTTGATGACAAAATCAGCCGGCGAATCTGTCTTACCAAGGCCGAATTATGACGGCGGGGTGTTAGCGTCCAGGCTTTATATTATCATTTCTTGCCAATCTAGATTAATCTTAACTATTTATGGCATTTTACAGCATTTCTAACAATAACTCATTTTATCACCACCAGCCAATCACAACCATTAATCTGTGTACATCATTTTTGAATATAGTACATTGCCTCAACACAAAACAATCAGATTTCATTTATTTGTATAGAAGGGTTACTGTAATAGCGCCACCACTTAATGTTCTAGAAGCTTCATGATCATTATAGTAATATCCAAATGTTTCCAGAAATGTCTATATCTATGACATGTGGTGATTAGTGCATTATCATGTTCATTGTATTGGACTCACCACCTAAAGAGCCCTCGTCATACTCGTCATCCGGCCATACTACACTAGGATCCCACCACGTGTAGTTTACAGGCGTCCCATCGTCCCACTTTTCCCAATTACTTTCATTCGTTAGTCCTATCCACATCTTTTCAACGATATACTCAGGCATCTTAACTAATTTATCTGTTAGAACAAAATTAGAAAGCGTGTTGTTATGCACCTGTCGATTGCGACCCCGGCCCCTGGGACAGTGATTTTTTTTCAAAGATCTTAACAAATGAGATATTTAATGGTAATGGTAGTGCTTTTGTTTAATTTTCTTGACTTTTTCTAGAAACACTAAATTACCTGAATACTAGAAATTTTGGAGCTAACTATAGGTGTCATATGAAAGGTAATAAAATTTAGACAATTCTCTCGTCAGCTGTTTTAATCAAGTGTTTCTATTTCAAGTTATAGGTGTTTCTAAATTTCCCTGAAATCAAAAATTACAAAATTATTTTTCTAAAAAATCAAACAACTTATCTAAAAAAGCTGGCGAGAGAATCTAGATATTAAGCTTAATATACACCATCCCAAAGCACATCCCATGTAAGCTAAAAAATTATAATGTGGAAAACTTTAGGTAATTTTCAAAAAATAAAGAAATACATAAGAAATGTTAGAATTTTTATAAAACAATAAAAATAGATTGAGTAAAAACTTATCGTTAGTTTGTTCTAAGTTTTTAATCAATACACAATTCTGATCTGCCATTGTGGCTATTTTGCTGCACGCCTGATTAACCGTTCATACTTCCTTAGCAGGCTATGTTAGCACACCTATGACACAAATGGAATCTGAATTTTGATGATTTTTACGATCCTCCGGATAAGCAAATCCCTGAATATAAAGATATTGAAAGTGAATTGTGGGGTGTAGGCCGGGGATATAGGCAGACAGACACAATTTTGTAAATATACCTATTAAGTACAAAGTCGTGTTTGCGTCCTTTGGCATTGCAATTGAACCGGTCTTTAATTCGCATCTATCCAGGTGTCCAACCAGGGGTCCGTCATAGATGACGGTGTATGTTTCGAAGAAGTAGCATTTGCCATCATAGTACTCCCAATCAGCCTCACAAGGAGAATCTGCAACGGCTAAAGACACAAAATGACATGTATCACTAAAACAAAGTACAGACTGTAACAGTAAAAAATATACAACTGCAATTTCGGTTGCATTTAGAAGTTGCATTTTTGCTTTTCAGAAAAAAAGAAGGGGTCATGGCGTAAATTTGATATGCAGTCGCAGATTAATATCTGCAGCTGCCTGATTAGCTTAGAACGTCTTGACTAATGTTCCGTTGGTCAATATGGGCACCATCTTGACTAACTTATAGTTAGTCGCTTACTAGTCATGCGAGTAGCCTAGGTTAGTCATACATCCAGGCTAGTCAAGCTGTTTCGTCAAGCCTGCTTGAAGTTAGCCAAGCAAGTTAGTCCTGCATGATTATACGACTAGGCAAAGCTAGTCACACATGTTAGTCATGCCTGCTTGACTAACATTAAGTTAGTCAAACTGGGCACCATCTGAACGTAAAGTTAGTCATACTGATCTGAATGTCAGAAAGAAGTTTTGCTGAATTCTCCACAGGAAAGATTAGTGATGTTAACTGGATGACACCAACGTTGGTAAGATGTCCAACACGATTGTGGAATTGTGTGAGAGTTCCGTCAACTTTTTCATAACTCGCAATAATTATGACTAATTTAGAATCATGGACCGTCCCATATGTATGTGCATTGTGTTTTAAATATAGCGTAAGGCTCGACTTCCATCGTAAAAATTAAAGGACGCGTTCCTGCGCTTTTTTTCCCTTCAAAATCTCGAATTTTGACAAAACCTACAGCACCTAAAGTCTTGATTTTGGCAGGGTATGTTGCTTTAGTAAAATACATTACAATCGTGCAAAAAGCAGAATTTTGACCAATATTGAAATCATTCTCCTCAGCAATTGTTACAATATGGCTTCAATGAAAGAATCCCTTGACGTGCTTCTCTTTACAACAGTAAACCAGTCTACAACTGGTTATATCCCCTCATTTTTGAAATCTGCCATCGTCACTCTTATTATATAATAAAAAGCATGCTGTTTCATCTCAGCAACAAGTGTATCGCGATCAGAATAATCTCGAAATACCACACACAGTCTGCCTACACCTTTTCCGTTTGCACACCCTACCCACCCGTGCATACCTCACTGTTGTTTGATGGCATGTAAAACCGAGTCATTTTAAAGAAAAGTTGAACAATGATGGCGCTATTTATCTGAAATCGTGTTTGCATCTTTACAAGGGGTAGACACTTGTAAAATTGTATTAGAACATCAGCAAACCGACTAACAAATGATAAGGGAATTTTTAAAATACTTTTTATCATAAAATGTAAGGTATAACTCATGTTATTTGGCTAATTTGAATTAAAAATATATGTAAATAGCGCCCTCAATTTGTACACAAATTTACAATTTATAGAATTATAATAACCACAAAAAAGAAGAAAGAGATGAATACTTTGATGTAGAAACGAAAATCTATTTAAAATTGCTACAAAATATACGTGTATACACAGTTTATTAGTGTGATAGCTGTTGGTATTATTCAGGTCTAGAACATTATAATGATGTTTTGTTAGAAAAATTAATAAATATTCACATCAAGCAAACGTGACCTACGCACATTCATAACATAAATATGTACGGCGCTTTTTACCTAATCTCCAGCTTCGCTCTTTAATGGTAGATCAGAACTATTTCACTTCTGCTTTTACTGCTCAGCCTCATGGAACAGGCAACAGGATATCAAAACAGTATTAGGATGGATTGGCACATATCAACCTACTCTTTTCGAAACTGACTGCGAGTTAAATTTACAGGTATGTCTCTCTTTACATTGGACCAACTGTTTAATGTCCCCTCCGAAGGACAAAGTACCCAAAATTCCAAATGCACCATGCGTAGCGCTGATAAACTTTAGTTATGAACACCAAGTATTGAAGATTCAAAAGTTACAATTTTCGCTTCTGTCAACTATTGTCCGCACTGAACCATGAATAATTAGAATACACTTTTTTGAGTAAGATTAAGGGATCTAGAATGAGCGTTTATGGCGTTTCGACAGTATTTTTTGTGGGACATGAGAGCACCTCAGACGTATCGAATTGCATTCTGAATACGAAGCATGTCTTTCTGATATCAAATAATTTTCATTTTTGAAATTCACGATATAATACAAATTTTATGACAAATTAATAACATTTGATATTTTTCAAATTTTTGATATATAAAAGTCCTCGAAATAAATTTTCTAAATCTAATGATATATTCTTAAAGTGTATGTAGCTGGGAGGAAAAGTCGACGATCAATTGAAAATTTTGACTTTTTATATTGAAGATATGGATTTTTTTCCCAAAAAGACTTTTTTTTTTTTTGGTGTTTTGGGAAAAATCCATATCTTCAATACGAAAGGTCAAAATTTTCAATTGATCGTCGGCTTTTCATCCCACCTACATACACTTTAAGTATAAATCATCAGATTTATAAAGTTTACTTCAAGTACTGTTAAATATCAAAATATCAATTTTAATGATTTACCATAAAATGTGTATTACATTGCGAATTTCAAAAAATCAAAAATTATTTGATATCAGAAGGACATTCTTCGTATTCAGAATGCAATTCGATATGTCTGATGTGCTCTAATGTCCCACAATAAATACTGTCCAAACGTTCATACCCCTTCCCTTAAGGAATCAATAGTGCTACTGGAAACGTTGAGAGAAGAGAAAACATTGTTTTATTATTTGTAAATCAAATACCGTAAACGAATTGCTTAGACAATAACCCATTGTTAAGATAATTTGAAAAACGATTTCATTTCTGTTTTAATATTTGTGACGTGTCATATCAAAAGCAGATACTTTTGGGCAGGATCGTAAATGGAGAAATAGCCAAAAATCTGCCCGGGTGATTTTTTTTCACAATTTGGGTTTGTTGCGAATTTGTGATGTTATTAATGTTAAAAATATTGTCTGATATTTTCAGACCGGCATATGACTGGCATGTGAGACATTTTTCAAGGTAATTCTTACTCTCAACAAGGCCGATATCTCAATTTCCAATTTTATAATACCATAACTTACGAACTCATTATCTTCGCTTAGGAATGTCCAAATTCATTGGGGAAAATGGCGTTATGGAGTAAAATATCTCTATATTTAAGATATGTAAAAACCTCAAAATTTATAACCTGCCCAAAGGTGTCTGATTTTGACATGACACGTCACATTTATTAATCAAAAGTAAAAGCGAAAAGATTAGCCCCCCCTCTGTCCCTATGACGCTACGCCACTGGTTCAATACATACCTTGCTCACAGAATATCCCTTTGAAGCCTTCGGAACAACTACACTTGAAGAAGTCATTTTCTTCCAAACACGTGCCGCCGTGCTGGCACGTGATGAATTCACAAAGATTTGCTGCAAAAACAAAATCAAGAGTTTATGAGGGTTCCACCGATTCAAGAATTGAATTATGAAATGTTATTAATTCACCTTTTCGGTAAATCCCATAACCCGTTGCGAGTACACCTGAGAACTCATCATTTGACGTCACGTCTATCTGCGCCGATGCGCACTTCGTTTGTGGAACATCGTTAGTGCGCGCCGCATTGCAAGTCGGTGTGACGTCAAATGACGAGTTCTCAGGTGTACTCATAAAGGATTATGGGATTTACCGAAAAGGTGAATTTTCAATAATATCATAATGGATATTTATTGTTTAATGGCACTATTATTCTAGAAATGCCGATGTCTATGTTTAATAAATTTTGCATTGAACATTTTCTGAAATGTGTCAATAAAGGTGGGAAAATTGCAAAAAAAATATATGACAACGAATACATGAATCCAAAACCCACACACAAGTCCATGGGAATTGATTTTGAGAAAAAACCTGTGTATCATTTTAATTCCTTCCGTTAGATTTACCTGGTTAATATGGTAAGTTGTACGTGAAAATGGGTGGGTTAAACTGTATTAGGTATGACGATTAGCATTTCAGGGACTTCGTGGGGTTCATTTTAAATTCTGGACTTGGGTGGTTTTTTTAATCATATACTAAGACAATAATGTTGGAATGAGATTACCACTAGTAAGATAATACAAAATAAAGCACACAGTTATGTATAATGTTG
Organism: Amphiura filiformis; assembly: GCF_039555335.1. Lineage (NCBI taxonomy): Eukaryota > Metazoa > Echinodermata > Ophiuroidea > Amphilepidida > Amphiuridae > Amphiura > Amphiura filiformis. The sequence goes on along the minus strand of NC_092634.1, from coordinate 50,610,319 downwards.
ATAATGTTCAAAAGTCACTCTCCAGCAATGAATGTGTTACAAGTGGACTTTTATACATACTGGATTTCAATCAATGTGTTACAAGACTCAAATCATGGACTTGGGTTGATTCTTTCATACATGCTATTTTTCACATGCTCAATAGACACAGAGGATGAATTTGAGTTGTTCTTTCATACATATGACAGGCCTATTTATAGCAACACTTTCCCATGCTTAACTCAATTTGGCCAAAGTATGGACTTGGGTGGCTTTTGTATTCATATATGTTTTTGTGGGTTTTTTTGTCAGTATTATCATTATTATCTGCTATAGTCCACTTAGTGATCTAGGCGTATGGAAGTATAGCCTAATCACGCGAGTTTATTCAGAGAAGTGGGAAGGGGTGTGTTTATAAACGGCGGTGCATCTGTACACTAGCGTATTCTACACATTCTATGACAGCAAATTATGTGTTTAAGTGCGTAATTTTTGTACTTGTTTGGCACGTGAGAAAACCACCCTGTTTAACGCCGTGAGTCTTCTCATAATCAACTATTTCGACATCTGGGTCCTCTCCATAATAATGACTTCTTCTGGTAATCTTGGCTCCATTATACCTGCAAGTTTAACGTATTAAAAAACGGAAATGTTTACTTATATAATTCAGGATGTAGCAAAGGGAAATTCAAGCAAGGCTATCTCATTTTTTAAATACAGGCCACAAAATAAAAAAGGTACCAGTTATTTTCACCCTTATATATAAACAAAGACAGGCAATAGTTGTGTCTTTTAAACAAAGACAGACAATAGTTGCGTCTTTTAACTCGGATTTAAGATCACTTTCTTTGAATCGGTATCGAAATGCAGACACGATGATCTAAATCTGAAGGAAGATGGAATAGTCGAGGATATAGACCATTGACGACCCAGTATTAGCGTGAAGTTGCGTACTACCGCAATATTTTTTTTAAGTAACAACCACGGGTGTGCAGATTCAGAATCTGCCGGGTGTCAAAATGACACCCTTGGGGAAATTGAGTTATTGAGGTCAAAGGTCATGCAAGTAAAATTCGCTCGTGTACAGATGCATTTTGGTTCCCGGCTGACTTTGAATTTACACACCCTGGTTGCTAGTTAAACAAAACAAATTGCAGTAGTACGCAACTTCATGCTTATACGTAAATTTGCCTCGACTAGAAATGTAAAATTTGCAGATCGCTCCATTGCATGCCCTATTGACTTGTACACAAAGCCTTATCGAACAAGATAACTAGCGCCGTGCTTTCAATTGATTAAAACATTAAACTACAAACTTTTTATTTTGTTCCTTCCTTGGGCTTTAGAACACCGTTTCTTTCATTTTCATCCGATTTCAACAAATGAGGTATTCAGAATTTTTAGTACCGGTATTGGCTGCTGGTTTTTATTTCGACACGTTTCGTTTTGTTTAGGATAATTATATAGCGATTAACATAATGGGACGCTTATTATTTTTTCCGTCTGTGTTTCAGGATAGTGTTAGCTATATGATATGATACGATTATCGAGTCTATTTTTTTTTTTAAATTCACACGTAATATTTTGGCCCCGGGGTGGGCACTCAAGATTAGAAGTGACGGTATGTGCCTGTCAATAGGCCCCCTCTTTTGAAGTCGACTATACCCGATGACCCCCTTTTTTAAAAGTCATACCCGATGACTTCCCTTTTTTTAGGATACGGCTACCCAATGACCCCCCTTTTTTTGGTCGTGCGATTACCCAATGACCCCCTGTTTTTCTCGAATTGCATCATCAAAATGACACAAAATAATCCGGAAACTTTCAAATTCTCTTGTTTTAGCAAATTTGTATTGAAAATTTGGAACAAGAAATGGATTTTTGCTCCATTTTTACAACATTTTATACCCAATGACCCCTGTTTTGAAATGTCATACCTAATGACCCCCTTTTTATAATGTTACACCCAATGACCCCCTTTTTTATTTTGTTTGTACCCAATGCCCCTCCCCCCTTTTTTAAAACAACGTTTTGTACCTGATAGGCCCCTACTTCGCAACGCTGGTAGGCACATACCCGTCACTTCCAATGTTTAGTGCCCACCCCGGGATTTTGGCCCGTATGCATGGTATGTGAACATATACGGAGGGCAGTCAATAAGTTCGTAGAACGAGGTATTTACACAGCGAATTTGCAAATTCGCTGTGTTCTGTCTTTTGCCAATTCTTCTTCTTCTTCTTACCCAGTGTCTATGGGGTGTACACATATTTAGGGTCAAAGGTCATTAAGGTGTCACTTCCGGTCTGATACGAAAAACCTTCAAAATGCCCCTTCTGCCACAAATAACATGGCAAAGTAATGCCACGTGCACGCATACATTGACATTAGCCAATGTCTATGGGGTTTTCATATATTTTTTTTTTTTTTTTTCATTAAGGGGTCAAAACACGGCTGTGTTCGTGGTCTTAGACCACAGCTAAGTCTAGTTCTTTCTTCTTCTTCTTTCTGGCAATCAGCGCTCTAGCTCTGCAAGGCATTGGCAGATTTCAACCATACTTGACCCAAATTACCATTGGGCTAGTCCAAAACTTCCATTTGACTTTGACCTGGCTGTGACCTTTGACCTAGCTGCAATGGTCAAAAACGTGATTTTTTTACCTTTTTCTTAGCAAAACGTGACATTTTGCGTGACTTGTCACGTTTTGCCCTAGCTCTGTTATGCTTTGACCGATTTTAACCATACTTGGTCACAAACACCAGTGACCATGTCCCCACATGTGACATGACATTGAACTCCATTTGATAACATGTGATGGTGACATGCTTAGGTCATGTGACTTGACTTTGGTCGGTGTCTATAGGGTGTTCACAGATAAGGGTCACTAAGGGGTCATTTCCGGTCTGAAAGCTAAAAATATTCAAAAATCACTGTTTTACAAATTACATAGCAGAGTGTTGTCATTAGCACACATGCATCGCTACCAACCAGGGTCTTTGAGGTGTCTACAGTTTTAGGGTCAAAGGTCATTAAGGGGTCGCTTCCGGTCAAAAACCAAAAATCATCAAATATTTTTATTTTTTTTATCTCAAAACGTAGAGTGACATAAACTTCATATATGCATTAGTGTTACCCGATGTATGCACGGTGTTTTTATTTTTTTGGTCAAAGGTCATTTAGACGTCATTTCCGGTTTTAAGCTAAATAACTTCAAGAATGTTTATCTCCATAACTAAGCATAGTAGATTTTTTTTATTTAAATTGTAACAATGCATTTTCTCGGTGTATATGAGGTTTTTTTATATTGGGGTCAAAGATCATTAAGGGGGTCCAACCTTAAAAAAAAAAAAAAAAAAATTAAAATTGGCCCAATCGAGCTCAAATTCAACAGGAACGATTCTTACGACATTCTTAACATGTTACAAATATTTATGACCCCAAAGGTCAATGTTTACTTTGGGGTCAAAATATGGTTGCCAGATAGCTATTCGCTGTGTACCCAGATTCTATTGACTCTAGTTCTTTCTGGCAACCAGCTCTAGCTCCGCAAGGCATTGGCAGATTTCAACCATACTTGACCCAAATGACCATTGGGCTAGTGCAAAACTTGCATTTGACTTTGACCTGGCTGTGACCTTTGACCTAGCTACAATGGTCAAAAACGTGATTTTTTTGCTTTTTCTTAGCAAAACGTGACATTTTGCGTGATTTGCCACGTTTCGCCCTAGCTCTGCTATGCTTTGACCGATTTTGATCATACTTGGTCACAAACACCACTGACCATGTCCCCACATGTTACATGACATTGAACTTTATTTGACCTTTGACCTGCTCACAATGGCTAAAATGCGATTTTTACTAAATGCCTCTTCTTCCACAAATAACATGTGATGGTGACATGCTTAGGTCATGTGACTTGACTTTGGTCGGTGTATATAGGGTGTTCACAGATAAGGGGTCAAAGGTCATTAAGGGGGTCATTTCTGGTCTGAAAGCTAAAAATATTCAAAAATCACTGTTTTTACAAATTACATAGCAGAGTGTTGTCATTAGCACACATGCATTGCTACCAACCAGGGTCTTTGGGGTGTCTACAGTTTTGGGGTCAAAGGTCATTAAGGGTCGCTTCCGGTCAAAACCAAAAATCATCAAATATTTTAATTTTTTTATCTCAAAACGTAGAGTGACATAAACTTCATATATGTATTAGTGTTACCCGATGTATGCACGGTATTTTTATTTTTTTTGTCAAAGGTCATTTAGACGTCATTTCCGGTTTTAAGCTAAATAACTTCAAGAATGTTTATCTCCATAACTAAGCATAGTAGATTTTTTTAATTTAAACTGTATCAATGCATTTTCTCGGTGTATATGAGGTTTTTTTTATATTGGGGTCAAAGGTCATTAAGGAGGTCAAAACGTCAAATTTGCAAAAAATGTTTAAAATTGGCCCAATCGAGCTCAAATTCAACAGGAACGATTCTTACGACATTCTTAACATGTTACAAATATCTATGACCCCAAAGGTCAATGTTTACTTTGGGGTCAAAAGGTCAAAATATGGTTGCCAGATAGCTATTCGCTGTGTACCCAGATTCTATTGACTCTAGTTTACTTTGTCGCATGGTTTAAGCTCAGAATTTTGACAGCTTGTGGTTGTTAAGTTGTATAATGTGTTTTACCCTGCTGACTTGCAGAAAGTCCTGATATATCTCCAGTCGAATCCCCAAATGTGGTTAAAGAAATTCCAGTTAGTTAACCCTTTCCATGATCCCTCGTCGTTAACGTAGACTCTCCCTTGATAACCTCTTGTACCGCCAACCAATACTGCTTGTCCGTCCGTTCCTGGTGGATTTTCTAAATATTTGGCAAACATACCTATAACAAAATCCGAATCAAGTTAGCAAGAGATGGGAAACTGAACACATGGGTTGCGATTTCCAAACGCCGTGATCGTACGTCCATCTATTTAAAATCACTCGACCTATTGTGATATAAAATTGGATCGAATGAGCCCATTATTTATTGGTCGTGCTACGTCTCGTCCGGTGGTTCAAAATTCATAACGAGATCAATAAATATTGGGCGCAAAGCATCCAATTTTATCATTATTATGTTTTGGATCCAATATTTTCACACACTTGGACTCATCAAAACATAGTAATGACGGAAAGAGGTCGCTTATTTGAAGATTCTGCACAGGTGGTGTATGACGTGCAGTCCCTAAATTCAGTAAATTTTCATCGTCAACCGTGTAATTGAATGGGATTATTTTGCAATTTTAAAACGCTTGAAATATCACAAACAAATAGGCATATGTTGATAAATAATATAAATACAAGCTAAAACCGTTGGGGTTCGATAATGAACCCCACAAAACTAACCGAGTATATGGAAAATGCCGTACGGCCGGGCGGTTTCACGAGTTGCCGGCTCGATCATGTCATCCGCCGCCTGATTCTGCACGTACGAAATGAACGCGCGAACAACGTAGAAAATGTTCTTTTTTTTTTAAAAATAATATAATAAAAACAGTCACTGATATTGAAAATTTAAGGGAAAATCTGACTATTAATATGACCAAATTTTTTTGTTAGAAATCACTATGATATAGCATCAATGAGTTGTGATTTATAAGCCCGATTCATATGTGCAGGTTGTCCATTGCATTGAATGCGTGTGCTATCAGCCGTACAAAAAAGAGATTTCGATTTCATCTTTGATACAAACGCACGGAATAACGTAATGAGCACGTTGGAATGAAAGTTTTGTACTTCAAGCGGTTCATGCAACGTGTATGATTTGCCCTACGAAAAGTATCGTTTTTAACATGTTTTTAACAAGTCATGATGTAGTGGTCTTCTTCTTCTTGGCAACAATGACATTCGGGAAGCACAATAATATACAACTAAGGTAGGGACCAATCAATTTAATACAGCATTAATATTAGGGATGTCCACTGTCAACACATTAGCTGCTAGAACAGTATCCCACTCATTGTGTGTGAGCAATCGCCCATGTAGCCTATTGTCTATGCAAATACACCCGTGCACTAAGTCCCATAGCTGATAAATGGTTACATGTTGTGATCAAATTTTGGCCTAAACAGGGTGTTTCAAAAAATTCCTTATTCCTCCAGAAAACATTAACCAAACTATTTCCTGATTGTTCAGTAAATAGGGATGAGTCCTTCCTTTATCAACTTTTTAAAGGCAAAATCAAAGAGATGAGAACTATAACAGGTTGAAGTGACAACATTCTGTGCATCAGGTGTTGAAATGCAATTATCTCCGAATTGGGATTGATTCAGACAAGCAAACTTATATACTTATATACCATAGAACTGCGTGTTAAATGGCCAAAATAACCAGTGGGGTTTCTTTCACTTTACCTATAATGGCAAGCAACCCTTCCCGTCAGTTATTACTAATATTATTTCAACATTTTGAATAAATAATAACAAAATCAAAATTTGACGGAAATCGTATATTAAGTTGCTTACCACCTCTGCATTTCAAGTACGTCGTGAAGGCGAGCCCATTATCGCTTCGTAACATGTTCATTAAATTCGCATCATTCATAGAAAAGGCGCACTCTTTTGTGTTTTCTTCGCATCCATTACATGTAATCTTAAACTTTTGTATGAATTCAGGGTTGGATCTGTATCCGTAGAAGGCAGATATTCCTGCAATATCAATTAATCAATCAATCGATCGATCAATTAGAAATTATGAATTTATTTATTTTCACAATTCACATAAAAAAATAAATCATACGTCTCCACTGCTATGATATCACACGTGTTTATTTCGTGGCACACATCTATGGGCGGCCATGAGGGCCAAAAGGGTCTCAAAACCACAAAGGTCTCAAAACTACAATAAGGTCTCAATAAAGGTAACAGAAATAAACACACAACAAGGTCTCAAAAGTATAATATGGTCTCAAAAACACAGAAAGGTCTTAAAAACAGTGATAGGTCTTGAATACAGAGAAAGGTCTCCAAAATAGAGAAAGGTCTCAAAAACAGAGAAAGGTCTTAAATATAGAGAAAGGTCTCAACAACAGAGAAAGGTCTCAGAAACAGAGAAAAGTCTCAAATATAGAAAAAGATCTCAAAAACAGAAAAAGGTCTCAAAAACAGAAAAAGGTCTGAAATATAGAGAAAGGTCTTAGAAACAGATAAAGGTCTCAAAACAGAGAAAGGTCTCAAAAGCAGAGAAAGGTCTCAAATGTAGAGAAAGGTCTCAAAAACAGAGAAAGGTCTCAAAAACCGAGAAAGGTCTCAAAAACAGAGAAATGTCTCAAAAACAGAGAAAGGTCTCAAAAACAAAGAAATGTCTCAAAAAGAGAGAAAGGTCTCAAAACAGAGAAAAGTCTCAAATACAGAGAAAGGTCTCAAAAAACATAGAAAGGTCTCAAAAACAGAAAAAGGACTCAAAACAGAGAAAGGTCTCAAAAACAGAGAAAGGTGTCAGAGACCTTTTGGCCTTCACGGCCGCCGATAGAATTCCTTGACTTTGACCCTTTTGACCCCGGCGGCCGCGCCGTTAGGGCCAAAAGGGTGTCAACAACACGTTTTGGTCTCAAAAGTACGTCTAGATCTCAAAAACACGTCTTGGTCTCAAACCAGGTATCACAATAGTCTACTCTAGTAGACCAGTTTAATTTATCATTCCCTAATCTCTCTGACCTGACCATGGAAAACTCATCATTCCTGTTCTGACTCAACAGCTCAGCTATCCATGAGAAAACTGGTCTACTGTATTTTGGAATATACAGGGTGAGTCAAAAAAAGTGCAATAGAGAAAAAAGAATCCATTTTTATTTAAGACCTGAGTTGAACCTTTTAGGTTTTAAAACATTTTATAAATAACATATCCATTAGTGATCTTGTGTGAAAATATCAAGGAATTAGCATTTACCGTTTTGTTTTTATGACACATTTTATAGCGATACCCAATTTTAATGTTTGTCCAAATTTGAATGTCAGCCCACTTAGTGTAAGGTAGATTTGGAACAACTGCCATTTTCGTAACCTCATTGGCATTGAAATAAAATGGAGCACAAAAAGTGTTATTGCCGGGTCTTGTTTAAGGAGAAGAAACATTATTTGTTGTTATTTTCATTTTCCATTTACTTTAAAGATGTTTATTCTCTATCAAAAACATATAACTTTGTAGGCGGATTTTTCAAATGTCGAAATGAAATTCGCGCAAATTGAAATGGAGTGAATTACAAAATATCCAGTAAGTTGGACATATTGGGGTTAAAAAAAACCTGGAGTTGGAGTCGAGTGAGGTATGAAGGACTTAAAGTAATGTTAGAAAGTTTGTTTGGACAGAAAAAAGAAATTTAAGTAACACAAAATCAACCGTATTTAAGTTAAAGTCAGTTTCAGAGCTGGTGCCTTTATCGTGTATTGTGTGCTCTCATTCAAAATACATGGTATCTCGTGGACAAGTAATGAAATTGGGTATCGCAGCAAAAGTACTCATAAAAATAAAACGGTAGTAGCGAGTCACTTCATTTTTTCACAGAAGGTGACTATTGAGTGTGGCATTTATAACAACTTTCAATAATGGGAAAGTTCAACTTGGTTCTTACATAGATATCGATTCTTTGCTCTATTGCACTTTTTTGACTCACCCTGTACAATGAACTATGCACTCTATAGTGGCTATGATGTTACCTCATTAAAAATGCAGTCTTGATTGTTTATGCAATAGCGCGTATTATTTGTACAAGGTCCTATGTACACGCTTGACGTCGCGCACGTATACGCGATGGTTAAGCTGTCAAAGGAAATCTGAATAAAACTTTACCTGACCCAGATCGAGATAGAGCTACCCCACGTGGGTTGGGTTCAGTGAACACAGTGGGTTGGGCTAATGCATAAACATGTATGCTTGCCTATCTGTTATTGGTTAAGATTTACCACCCACATTGATTTGTACTTCATTAACATTCATCTCAGATTGGAGATGAAAGAGGTTGAGTCTATGTGTTAAGATATGGTGGGTCACACAGGTCATATCCAACTAACGCAGTCCTTTTTTCTCTGGGCAGGGCAGTCACTGGAGATGTGATGTGTTTCGTCATAGATTTTAAATGGTTTCATGCATGTTTATCAAACAAGGACCGTTGGTAACCGTAGCGGTCGCTGCGGGACAAGGAATTCAATTTTGCAGTTATGGTGTCTTGACCCCTATTTTGACCTGTAACCCTCTGTGAGCTTAACCTTTGAGGGCGCTCATCTTAAAATAATGCCAGAAAGGGTATTTCCATCCACACCAAAAAAAAAAAAAATCAAAATTTGAAAAATTGTGTTCGGAAACCAATTTCGGACACTTTTGATGTCCAAACGATTTTCGGGAAAAAGCGTCTTGACATCAAAAGTGTTCGGAAACCGATTTCGGACACTTTTGATTTCAAACAATTTTCGGGGAAAAGCGTCTTGACATCGAAAGTGTTCGGACACCGATTCCGGACACTTTTGATGTCCAAACAATATTTGGGGAAAAAGCGTCTTGACATCAAAAGTGTTCGGAAGCCGATTTCGGACACATTTGATGTCCAAACGATTTTCGGGGAAAAAGCGTCTTGACATCAAAAGTGTTCGGACACCGATTTCAGACACTTTTGATGTCCAAACGATTTTCGGGAAAAAGGCGTCTTGACATCAAAAGTGTTCGGAAACCGATTTCGGACACTTTTGATGTCCAAACGATTTTCGGGAAAAAAGCGTCTTGACATCAAAAGTGTTCGGAAACCGAATTCGGACACTTTTGATGTCCAAACGATTTTCGGGAAAAAAGCGTCTTGACATCAAAAGTGTTCGGAAACCGATTTCGGACACTTTTGATGTCCAAACGATTTTCGGGAAAAAGCGTCTTGACATCAAAAGTGTTCGGAAACCGATTTCGGACACTTTTGATGTCCAAACGATTTTCGGGGCAAAAGCGTCTTGACATCAAAAGTGTTCGGAAACCGATTTCGGACACTTTTGATGTCCAAACAATTTTCGGAAAAAAAGCGTCTTGACATCGAAAGTGTTCGGAAACCTCCCCTAATTTCCTTTAATTCTTGCCAATTTCCCTTAATTCACCTGAATTTCCCTGAATTTCCCTTAATTATCTTCAATTTCCCTTAATTTCCCTCAATGTTCCCAATTTCCCCTCTATTTTCCCAAATTTCCCTTAATTCTTGCAATTTCCCTTAATTCATCTGAATTTCCCTCCATTTCCCTTAATTCTCTTCAATTTCCCTTAACTTCCCTCAATTTCCCCTCATTTTCCCAAAGTTCCCTTAACTTCCCTCTATTTCCCCAAATTTCCCTTAATTCCCCTCGATTTTCCCCAATTCCCCTCAATTTCCCTTAATTGCCCACAATTTCAATTAATTCACCTGAATTTCCCTCAATTTCCCTTAATTTTCCCAAAATTGCCCTTAATTTCCCCCATTCCCCTCAATTTCCCTCATTTTCCCCACTTTTCCCAAATTTCCCTTAATTGCCCTCAATTTATGGGGCCGGTATAGGCCCTCTCCCTCACCAAGTACCATAGCCATGCGACAAACATCCAAAAAATCTAAATTTCAAAAATGCAGAAAATTGTTGAAAATCGTGTAATGCCCCTAATTAGCATATTTCGGGACTCAATTTCCCCTCATTTCCCCAAATTTCCCTTAACTTCCTCAATTTTCCCAAATTTCCTTTATTCTTGTCAATTTCCCTTAATTCGCCGGATCTTCACTCAATTTCCCTTAATTCTGTTCAATTTCCTTAACTTCCTCAATTTCCCTCATTTTCCCAAAGTTCCCTTAACTTCCCTCTATTTTCCCAAATTTCCCCTCGATTTCCCCCAATTCCCCTTAATTGCCCACAATTTCAATTCATTCACCTGAATTTCCCTCAATTTCCCTTATTTTCCCCAATTTTCCCAAATTTCCCTTAATTGCCCTCAATTTATGGGGCCGGTATAGGCCATCTCCCTCACCAAGTACCATAGCCATGCGACAAACATCCAAAAAATCTAAATTTCAAAAATGCAGAAAATTGTTGAAAATCGTGTAATACCCCTTTAATGACCTAATTAGCATATTTCGGGACGAAACTCTTTTCTAGTATGGGGCCGGTATAGGCCCTCCCCCCTCACCAAGTACCATATGCGACAAACGATGTTGACGTAACAGCAATTTTTAGCGTTTGTTACTAACGGACGGACGGACGGACTAACGGAGAGACATGGTGACTTATAGAGCTGCTACCCGCAGCTAAAAAAAGTAATGCAGCGCAGTCTAGTATCACAACCGACCGTTATATATGCAGTACCGCGGTGATGCATGGGGACTGAACTGCAACATTTTTGGTGCATTTCCACATGGGGAGCTGCAATATTTCTGGTGTATTTCCGCATGGGGGACTGCAATATTTTTTGTGTCTTTCTGCGTGGGGAACTGCAATATTTATGGTGTATTTCTGCATAGGGAACTGCAATATTTTTGGTACATTTCCGCATGGGGAATTGCAATATGTTTGGTGTATTTCCGCATGGGGAAATACAATTTTTTGGTACATTTCCGAATGGGATGTATTAGATCAGATGGCTACGTGCTTTGATATGCAGTGAACATGCCTATGGTTCATTTTGATAGGCATTTCATCATGCTAAATTAAATTACTATGCTCGTCATAATATATCATAATTATTGGTTTAGATGGTTTGTTTATCCCTGTTTATCAATGTCAAGTTGATTATATAATAGTCATCATTATTAAAGAGGCGTGTGAAAATTATAATAAAATTAATTTCATTCAATACTAATAATTATTATAGGCCTCTATACTATGCCATCCTTTCAGACAAGAATATCCAAAAGTCTTTCTTTTAATTGTAACAAATGAAACGAAAAGTAAAACGATACTTGGTCTAATATTGAATTGAATAAATTTATATCTGCATTCGGACATGCGACATTAATCATTACATGCGACATTAAAATTGTTCTCCGCAGCGAGATTACAAATAAAGCTGTATCGTACATTTTCGCCTTTTGTATGTGTAGTTCCTGTTCCACATGCGAAAATACACCAACAATATTGCAGTTCCCCATGCGTGACGGAATGTGAAGTTTCGCATGTGAAACTGCAAGCGGACGTGTGCAGTACTGCATACGGTACTGCACATACAACGGTCGGTTGTGATACCTGGTTTGAGACGTGTTTTTGAGACCAAGACGTGTTTTTGAGACTTTTCTCTGTTTTTGAGACCTTTCTCTGTTTTTGAGACCTTTCTCTGTTTTTAAGAACCTTTTCTATTTTTGAGACCATTTTTCTGTATTTGAGACCTTTCTCTGTATTTGAGACCTTTCTCTGTTTTTGAGGACTTTCTCTGTTTTGAGACCTTTCTCTCTTTTTGAGACCTTTCTCTGTTTTGAGACCTTTCTGTTTTTGAGACCTTTCTCTGTATTTGAGACATTTCTCTGTTTTGAGACCTTTCTCTATTTTTGAGATCTTTCTCTTTTTAATACCTTTCTCTCTTTTGAGACCTTTCTCTGTTTTTGAGACCTAATTGTACTATTGAGACCTTGTTGTGTGTTTGTTTTTGACACCTGTTTGTGTTTTGAGACCTTATTATACTTTTGAGACATTGTTGTGTATTTATTTCTGAGACCTTTATGTGTTTTTTGAGACCTTGTTGTACTTTTGATACCCTTGTATGGTTTTGAGACCCTTTTGGCCCTCACGGCCGCCCATACACATCAGTGCTCCCAATCACTGAGGTTTGAACTCATATCTATAAATCATTTTAATTATTATCATTGCATATTTCACTTGCTTGAAGTGTGACCGCGATCAGTTAGCTTAAGGGTGATCTTAACCCTGGAATTAAGGACACTTTTGAGCCTCATAACTTCTAAAGTGTTGGTGTAAAGTATATAAAAGTTAAAAAATAGAATGGCTAAGACTTGATGAATTCACCTGTAAAGTCAAATTTGGGCAAAACTACTCATTTGTGAGGAAAACCCCCAAAAATGTATCTGGCCCAAAATGTTTCGGACCACGTAACAAAAAATGCTTGATTAAAATTTGTTTTATTATTAATTTTCAAAAATTAGATAATAACACCTGTTTTTATACTTTTTAATTGAAGAAGTTTAATCTTTTATATGATGAAAATGTAATTTTATAAACCCTGAGTTTTCTAGAATTGAGAGGAGTTAGTACCTGCATCAGTCGCTTCCGGAAAGCCAAGTTCCCTGCATGCCACGTTGCCTTCGTTGAGGGTGAAAGAGGTTTGGTAGAAATCGAACCAACTGTTGCCATTATGATACATAACTCTACCCTCAAATTTGTCGAAACCGCCAACCAATTTAATGGCAGCTGCAAGTTAAAAGATTTTAAGTTCATTTTTGAACAAACATTCACATGTTTTATTTTTAATGTTTTACAATAATGAAGATGATTACAACTAGCTAAGGATAAATAATGATATTGACGATGACGATGATGACGATTATGATGGTGGCAGGAGAAGCGCTTGAAGGTATTTCGTTTTACACCGTAAGTGTGCCCATGAATGACCTTTGACCCCAAATAAAAATACTACATATAAAATGTACAAACACCATTCATGTGTGAACATACCTTTACTATCCTATGTTTTCTAAAACTAATACACATTTTTGAAGATATTTCGTTTTATACCGGAAGTGATCTCTTAATGACTTTGACCTTTGAGCCTAAATAAAAAAAATACCACATGTATATTGGGTAAAACAATTCATGTGTGAACATACCGTCACTCTCCTATGTTTTTCTTAGCTAATAAAATTTTTGAAGGTATTTCGTTTTATACCGGAAATGACCCTTAATGACATTTGACCCCAAATCTGTGGTAACCTCATAGGCACTGGCTAATAACAATATAGTGGCGTCACTGTCCTACGTAATTTGTGGCAGAAGCATTTGAGTTGAAATCACTTTTGGACCCTATGACCCCTGCGTGACCTTTGACTCCACGAGTTTCATGTGACATGTAGGGGCATGGCCACACGGTTGTTTGATGTGATCATTTATTAGTTTTTCAAACAAAACATGTACAACCCAATTTTAGGCTTAAACAGCTTAAAGCGGTATCATGCTAATGTTTACAGATGCTTTTGAGTCATTTTCAACTTTAAAGCCATATTATAACATTTGCTGAGGAGGACGCCCTCACTGATTTTTTGAAATTAATTTTTTACACGATTATATTATACTTTATTAAACCAATATACCCTGAAAAAATCAAGACTCTAGGTGCTGTAGTTTTGTCAAAATCCGAGATTTTGAATAAAACGCCGGAATCAGCGTTTTATTATTACGATGGAATTATTAGTCGAACGCATACACGATGTTCATAACACACAATACGAACACGGCGTGCGCGACGGTGATCTACACAACAAAGGGCCGTACCATAACATGACCGAAGGAGTGGTACGTATTGGCGACATATGCGCTGGTAGCAAATTCCAATTTTCTTTGCTCTGCCGTAGTTGTTCGGCTCAAAAATAAAAGGGATATATCTGACAGTAAAACTAACATTTTATGGCAAAGAAATGCTAATCTATTTTGTACGAAAATGTTATAATATGGCTTTAATTTCCCCTTATTTACAACATTAGTCACTTTCACAATTTTTGAAGGTATTTCCTTTTTATACCGGAAATGACCCTTAATGACATTTGACCCCAAATCTGTGGTAACCTCATAGGCACTGGCTAATAACAATATAGTGGCGTCACTGTCCTACTTAATTTGTGGCAGAAGCATTTGAGTTGAAATCACTTTTGGACCCTATGACCCCTGCGTGACCTTTGACTCCACGAGTTTCATGTGACATGTAGGGGCATGGCCACGTCAATGGTGGTTATGTCCAAGTTATGTCAAATCGGTGTTTTATGTGAGTGCTAGAGCAAATGTAAAGGTTTACAGAAGAAAGAATAAGAAAGAAAGAAAGTTTGATATAAGACACAGCGTGACTGCCATCACGGCTGTGTTAAGACGAGTAAGAGGAAGAATAATATACTCACGATATCCACGGAATCTCCAGTGAGCACTATGGCCATCTCCAGATGCGATACCAATATATTTGACCTTTCTGAGGCAATCAACGTCCTCACTGTAGAGTGGTACTTCTCTAAAATCCCCAACAACACCAATATCTACATGGCCAGGAGTAAATGTCACGTGGTATTCCCGGAAGTTGGTTTCGCTCAGAACGTCAGGTGTGGTATGATTCTTCCACGTTCCCCCGTGCGAATTGCAAATGAACCCGGTCTTATTGTTACCCTCTGCACCGAGTACTGAAACAAAATTGTTTGACGGTTTATAAAAGCTGCAACACGGCCCAATTCTTGCTGCCTGATAAACTATTAAGGGATGAAATCAAATCTCGACCGCCATTATTACTGGGTGATAGCGGTGGTTGAATCGCGTTCCATTGCTTAGAACAATAGAAACCGGTTACAACTGGACTGAACCGCCCAGAACCGACGGTCGAATTTTGATTCCATCCCTAACTAACATTGATGTTCTTTACTCTAATTCTGTCACGTTTCCTGAATTTAACAGTTATAAAAACACGCGATGGCACTTGCATTTGTTATTGCCATTCGTATCAATTCCGTGCTCTTACAAAAGGCGGTGTTTCTGCGATGTGGCATCATAGGTAATAATGTGCGAAACTGGGTCTCCTGTTTCGACTAAACATTTTTTTAAACTAACATCTAATGAACACATTTTCGCGTGTTTTAATCTTAATCACCCAATTCCCCCCCCCCCCCAATTTGAGCCGTTTTCGTGCAATCCTCACTGCTGGCCATCTGCGAGGGTCGGTCAGTATGTAGTGATATAAGGATTGTTTTCATGGTATTTCTCTGTGATCACATAAACACGGTACCTTTGTCTTTCAAACAACACATCATCATACAGTTATTGTTAACTACAGTCATGTATGCACACAACACAGGGGCACTCACATAGGTAATTGACCCGTACTAGTAGCGCTGTGCTGTGGGTATATGAGATGAACTAGTTAGCGTCATATATCAAAAAGTATGTGAGCTCTGATTTTAGTACTTCCTCTATGTTTCAATTACTTATTCTTTTCAAAATATCTGAATTTTTAATCCGGTACAAGCTTTAATAACGGGGGAGCATGCATTTGTATGAGAAAGGAAATCTACCATCTTATCCAAACTCCCGTGTTAATCCAATGCACATTTTGCTTCACCGGGCCGCCTTGACTTGGTCGCGTTTGGAAGAGGAGTGCCCCAAACCGTAATAGGTACAAATTTAGTACTTTCTGGCAATCAAGTATGGTTTATTTTCTACATGTCAATCTTTAAATTATTAGCATAGTCCTTATAATAACGGTGGAGCGCCTTGATGAGTAAATGATAGCAAACCAGTGAAAAATCCCCAAAACTCAGTCAGTGGAGCTCCACCCGTACATGTCAATAGCGTCATTATCGATTGGATTAGTCGACCGTAGTGGACAATTCGATCGCTCATTGGATTAATATTATCACGTGGTAAGAAATGTGCATTGGACAATCGATTACTATAATGGTTTAGTACTGCATATTTCGGTTTAATCTTCACTAAGCGGGTTTATGGCTGAAACGGGTTTTATGGCTGAAAAGGTCACGGTGAATTTGCCGTGGACAAAACTGCACTATGTGTAAAAATTTATCACACACTTGATTACGTAACAGCATTAGCATAAAATCAATAGACTAGGGACACTGCCAAATCATACAAAAAGGCGGGCCTTTTAAATTACGGCAAAGGCATGTGTTTAAAACGTCTGAGTACACAGTGCATATGGCTAGTTTTGGGCAGGAATAAAAACTAGGTAGAATATAAGACTTGCCATTAAACTTGGGTAGAAATGGGATGTCTTTGAACTTCAACAACTTTAAGACTTGAAGGGAAGCAACATTATTCTGCAACAATTGCCAAAATGAAAAAGAAATGATATTAATTATCTCCAAAATGAAACAGATAAAAATATAACGCCTGATCACATGTGAGTGCTACACAATGTCATCGCCCCGATATCTTCATGGTAGAAATCGCCTTGGTAGGTTGAATCCACAGCCACGCATGGCCATTTTATTCCGACCTTTAATATGAGACGCAGTAGCCAAGTGACCTGACTAAGGCTACTGACAATAGCCGGGGTAATTGATTTCTCGCTGTGTGAGTAAGCTTGTATACGACATTGCGGTCAATGGTCATACTGCCTCCACTGGAGTAGTGAGTGTAGCTATAGCCTGCGCACTGTAGTCCATACAGGACCAACGCAATATAAAATTAGAATTTTGGTCAGATTTTGAGTTCAAGACACACGGCCTTCTCTCAAGACGCAAACTAACGACTATCATATCTGTTCAACACATAATTTCAAGTGTAAGAGACCAGATCTGGTTTCTTGAGACGAAATCATTTACGGGAGATATTCATCATTTTCCACCCCGGTATCCGAAGATTTTCGTCTGATATCAAAATCATGCATAGCAATTCACGTGTATCGATCCCGGGTATTTATTTTAGTATCTCTGCGGTACCAAATTATTAGCCAGGCGATGTCGGTGTGTGCTAGTACAATCAATCTGCGCATGTTATGTAATTAGAATTTTAATAATTCATGTGATTTTTTATGGATGATTTCAATCTGAAATGAACAGAAAATTAAAAAAAATAAATAAATGTCTCACTCAAACGATGACCTGCCTCTCTGTGTACCACTAATTTTTGTAAAAATGTAACAATAGTAGAATAACTATTGAACTGAAGGCCTAAAGATAATAGTATCACTGCTCTTCTACATCTGACTAATTAGCTCAGTTGGTAGAGAATCGATCCGGTGATCCGAGGGTCACAGGTTCAAATCCTGGATGGTCAGTGAAATTTTTTCACTGGCTGTCATTTCTGTATGTGGAGACTTGTGTTAAAAACCTTTCTCATAGTAGAATAACAGTTATATTTTAATCACGGTTTCAAATATTTTTCAGCGAGACTCCCGTTTTAATATTTTGGGATTAGTCAACAGACCTGGCCCAAAAAAATTAATTTCCACGTTTGCTATTGTTGGCAATATCAAAATGTTTATATATAGAATGAAAAGCCTTACTTTTGTCAAAAATAACACATATTTGACTACACATTATAAATAAACTAAAACATTTCCAGCCCAACAAAGATGGTTTTATGAGCTTGAAGTTTGTGTTCTACTACTATTCCAAAAGGCAGCACTCTCCATACTTTTAATTCCCGAGAAAATCTAAAATATACAACAATACCTCATTTTAAACTTCTTATTTTCCTTAACAAAAATTTAATTAATGATAATGCTGTTACGTAATCAAGTGTGTGATAAATTGTGTTGTTTGAAAGTCTAAGGTACAGTGTACAGCAGTGGACGCCATACGGCAAGTGTTTCTAGAATGCTGCTAAATTAAGAAAAATTTTAATGCTAATTTATTGCACATTCTAGGGAAGCGTGGTTACCTTTTTGAAATCGCCGAATGGGAGGGTTTCAATGAAATATTTTTTGTGTTAGACCTGAAGCATCCGATGTTTAAAAGAATATATGAATATTAACTACACATCATATATAACGATTCGTGATACCCATTCGTGCTAAAATGCATGTGGTTTAGGAGGCAGAGAATTTTCTGAATTTAGTCAAAATTAACATGGAGTTGATGGTGATAATTTTATGTAAATTTTACGTATGTCCCGACTAAAGATTACTGTTTCGTCTTTATGGGAATCTAATCTTTTAATCTCTGAAAGAAACTTTGTGGATCTACGTGGACTTTTCCTATAAATTGCAAAACTTCAGACCGTCTTCAAGAAAAATGGTAGGCTGACTGGGTTCCATACCTCGCGATATCTTGAGCAGAGCAGAGCACGTGGCCGAAATCAAAATCGATTTTTGTATTGTGTACGTAATATGTATTAAAGCCATATTATAACATTTTCAAACAAAATAGATTAGCATTTCTTTGCCTTAAAATGTTAGCTTTTACTGTCAGATATATCCCCTTTCATTTTTGAGCCGAACAACTATGCCAAAGCAAAGAAAATTGGAATTTGCTACCAGCGCACATGTCGCCAATACGTAGCACTCGTTCGGTCATGTTGTGGTACGACCCTTTGTTGTGTATATCACCGTGCACGCCGTGTACGTACTGTGTGTTATGAACATCGTGTATGCGTTCGACTAATAATTCCATCGTAATAATAAAGCGCTGAATCCGGCGTTTTATTCAAAATCTCGGATTTTGACAAAACTACAGAATCGTGTAAAAAAAGGAATTTTTAAAATTCAGTGAGGGCGTCTTCCTCAGCAAATGTTATAATATGGCTTTAATTGTCTGTATGCGCTTGCGAATTCAACAATATTAATAACGGCAGATAAAATAATTCCAAAATATGGTACGTTTTCTGTCTTTGCTTGTCACGTGGTATGTTGAAGTAATTAAGTTGCGAGTCCGGGGGGGGGGGCACTCACCGGTGTCGCGAAGTAGGGGCCTATCGGTAACAAAGCGTTATTTTTAAAAAGGGGGTCATTGGGTACAAACAAAATAAAAAAGGGGGTCATTGGGTATAAGATTTTGAAAAAAGGGGGGGTCATTGAGTATAAGATTTCAAAAAAGGGGCATCGGGTAGAAAATTTTGAAACAATGGAGCAAAATTTTGAAAGTTTCGGCATAATTTTGAAAAAATGGAGCAAAATTTGAAAGTGTCGGCACTATTTTATTGCACTTTGATGATACTCTTCTAGAAAATCTAGAAAAAAGGGGGTCATTGGGTAGCCGCAACCAAAAAAAGGGGGTCATTGGGTAGCCGCAACTAAAAAAAGGGGGGTCATTGGGTATGACTTTAAAAAAGGGGTCATCGGGTATAGTCCCGGGGTATAGTCGACTTCAAAAGAGGGGCCTATTGACAGGCACATACCGTTACTTCCAAAGTTGAGTGCCCCCCCCCCCCCGGGTTGCGAGTATATGTTCAAATTTTCAAAATGGCACCAACAAGCAGTGCAGTGTGGTTTCGAGCCCCAATTTTTATGTGATCCCAGAGTAATGCCATCAAAACAATCCTTATGGGTTACCAGTTACCCCCCCCATCAGGCTATGTGAATCGCTTTATTTTAGTCGGTGGTGTATAAGTACATTGACTTTGGTGGTCTTTTGAGTCAAATATCACAAAATGGTACGGTTGGGTTCGTGGCCCCTGGCCACATCAATATAAGGCCCATGAAAGTCAATTTCGAGTTTATCGTCACTTTTTTTTACCAGGTTGGTGAGGTGACTTTTTCATTTTTCATTATTTCATCAAATTTCTTTATTGACCTAAAATGCGTGTTGATTTAAAGCAAAATGGAAATAAATGCGACAAAGAAATTTTCATGAAAGGTAGGGACTAGAAAAGTTAGAAAAGAGCCTGGTTTTGCTTCCAAGTTATGAATTTATATGTTTTAAAAAAAAAAATATATGTTTCCAATTGCCAAAACTGGTGAAAACAGTGATACTTTGAAAATAATGAATTATTTTGGCATTTTTAAAATTTGACGCGGCTATTTTTGGTTTCCAAAAAGTGACGCGGGCGGGGGACGATAAACTCGGAATCGACTTTCACGCGCCTAAACATGTAATGTGATTATTTTACCTATTTTTGCTGCACCAAGATCTCCTGTGGCATCATCCGTCAGATTAAAGGTGGGTGATAGCAGCAGATACGCGGAGCCCGATCCTTTGATTGAAACTGTGAATTCACCGTAAACATTTGGAACCTCTGGGAATACGTACTCGAAATCGGAATTCTTTATGGGTCCTGACCCATAACTAGAAGTGTGTTGATACGTGCAGCCCACTGGTAAGTGCAAAACGTGAGCGATTAATTAATTAATTAAATAATCAAATACTTGAACAAAAAATAAACAAATGCATACAAGTAATTATAGATGAATAAATAATTTTACGAGTAAATCAATAAAGAAATAATTACATTAACTTAATAAATAAATACATTATGAAAAATCAATAGGTAAAAGGAGTTTGTCGTGATGCTAGCATCCTCTTTTTATGACATTTTCAGCAGATATCAACGATTTAAGGCTGATTCCAAAACTGTGAGTTGATTCCGATTTTGCGTTTGCGAGTTGTGTATGATTATGTAGCTAGAGGTTTCCAGTGGTATAAAAATCTCAATTTTTTTTCAGAGAAAGTGGAGGGATGAGGCTGTGGATCACGAAATGACTTTTTAATAATTGAATTAATTAAGGCCCACAGAGGGTCGCTCTTAGCTTAGTGCGAAAATGTCTAAAACAAGTTTTAGACATTGTTTTGTATTGTATCTTTATAAGTACATAATGATAAGTACATGAAAGTATATGTTTTCCCGGGACATTTTCAAAAAGGAATGACCCAAGGAATTCAACTGACACAACAGATTTCTGAAAAATGAGCATTTTTGAGAAAAGTGCCAAATATGATTTCCCCTGCTATTTTTCGTCTATCATAACAGCTTACCTCAAATTGCCAAATCGATGAAAACTGCATAATTTCAAAGACACAAAACTAATTTTCTTAAATATAAGTCCTTATACTACTTTTTATAACTTCAAACATCGTATTTTTTATTATTATTTTATTTAATTTTTTGTCAAATTTGAAAATTTTGATCTTGTTTTGGCCTATATTTTTAAAATGAATAAACATAAATATTTGGCATGGAAAAAAAATTGTCGCTTTTCTCAAAAATATTTTTCTTCAGAAATCTGCTGTGCTAGATATTCGCCATTACTTTCAAAGATTCGATACAAAACAATTTCTACGTTTTCCGACTTGGAGTGACCCTGCGAGCTTGCGGGACCAATTCCTACTTTTTCCAGAACTTAAGTGAGAAATTAAGATTATTTGCAGTACTCCTACCATGACAAATTGCGATATCCTTACAGTATTTCCTTAAGGGGGTAAATTTTGTGCCAAATTTTGTGCCTATTTTTGCATTTTTCTCAAAAATTTTAGCGCATTGGTGACAAATAAGATATGTATATTATAGGGGCAAGGACTACAACTACTGCACTGGAAATTTTATTTCAACACAGACAACAGTTCTGGAGTTACAGTCAAAAATGAGGGAAAACCAATATTTGAACAATAAATCAATAACTATTTGCCTTGAGTTGCTGAAATATAACTGTTTGGAAAATTTTGCTGTCTGACAGCAATATTATTATTATTATTATTTGAATTATTGAAAGAACAAGAAAATATGAGAAAGTAGATTGGCCCAGCCTAGTCACCCCATGCCAATCTGGTGTTCGATTCTCCCTTCCGCCAAAATTTCACATGCCAAAATACTCTCCCATAAAGAGTACTAACCAGCTTGACCATAACAATATAAATAACAATTTAATATTAAAAAAATTGTGTGTTGTAGGCTCCAGCTACCGGCGTGAAGTGATCAAACCCCGGAACAACCCTCCGCAATCTCACTCCCGATGACGTAATCGTGAAGAAGTTTAATTTATTCTAATTCAACGAGGGCAGTATCAACCGAATAAATTTCCAAATCTTACTTGTCACCAATTAGCTATAATTTTTGAGAAAAATGCAAAAATAGGCACAAAATTGGCCAGGGGTGTAGTACCCCTTAAAGTTCATTAAATGATACTCTTGTGCGTAATTTATCTTTAGTAAAAGATGTGATTTTGAATTTTCACCATAATGCCAGCGATTTTTCCCCGTAACTTTTATTCCTTGCACTTGGAGCTAGTGGTGAAAAAGAAAACATACAATATGGATCCAGCAGCTCCCACAACACATCTTACATTACCAATGTTTAAAATTTACGGATTTTTAGAGGGAAAAAAGAATACAAAGTAACAACATGAAACGTTTAATGGTATACAAATAAATTATTTTAAGCTTGCGGAACTAGTAACGTTTTAACGAGTAGTCTCACATTTTATATATAGACATCAGTAATGTTGTGGCAATTATTGTTTTAGTATTTTAATGCCACAACGGGTTAGAATGGAATAGTAGTAGCTCTCACACAGTTTTGGAATTTTGAGCATTGATTCTCTGTTCTTGAATTATTACAATTTCAAAATCACACTTCATTTTTGTGTCAGTTCCTGAAGAACTGACACCTTCTCCTACAGGTTTGACGATCACGTGACAAATCGAATCTGTGACGTCAATATTAATATCGATATCAATTTAAGGCTGTTCTAGTTAAATTACATACCCATTGGCATTTTGGCTGTTCCATTTAATTTACATACTCCCTCTCGGGCTCCCTCTGAAATAATGGCCCCAAAATAGCTGTTCCATTTAATTTACATACTCCCTCTGAAAATGGCTGTTCCATCCGCTGAGAAATGAACATTTTCCTCTGCCTGTGCACTTAGTCCATGAATTGATCCTGATTTGCATTGTCGTATAGAGTTATTTTTTGTACACAACAGGGATGTTACTATTGTTTAACTAAATGAAGCATACTTTTGCTTTTATCTTTCTTTGTCCTTTATTAATTATAAATTAGGTGATTTAATTAATATAATTCTTTGTTTCAGCGACCCTGGGGTAAACAGACAAACAAAAACATGGGTCAAAATCCTTCAATTTCTGTGAAAATTGAACAAAAAGTACCCAAATCCCTACATTTTATATCTCCCTGTGTTATAGACAAATTTTATACGTCACATTTAAAATCATTAAAAAACGACTTATAATTATGCTATAATGGGGTCTTATACATTTGTATTGTGTGAACTTTGTTTTTAAATGCCTTTGGTTCCAGGTTAGTTTCTCGGAGCTGGTGAGGTGTATTGGGGTGTTACTTAGTAGGGTGGTGGTAAGTGGCTGCCCTAAGACTTGATGCAATTTTTGGCGCAAAATATGCAAATTAGGTAGCTAATTTGCATATTTAACCTAAAAATTGTTTTTTGTTTTCTTGGGTTTTTTTTTTGCCATTTCGAAGAACTGGTGAGGCGTATAGGGATGTAACTTGATGAGGTTATGGTAAGCGGCAGTCGTAAGATCCGATGCGATTTTTGTCGCAAGATATATGCAAATTAGTCACCACATTTGCCTATTTTTTTATTTGTCGAAATGCTTTTGGTCATTTTTCGGAACTGATGAGGCATATAGAAATGTAATTTGGTGGGGTGATGGTTAAGAGCAGTCTTAAGATCAGATGCTATTTTTGTCACAAAATATGCAAATCAGCCACCTCATTTCCTTTTTCTATTTTTAAAAACGCTTTATTTTTTATTTTTCGGAACTGGTAGGGGTTATATAGATGTAACTTGGTAGGGTGGTGGTAAAGGGGCAGTCTTAAGATCCCACGTGATTTTTGTCGCAAAATATTCAAATTAGCTACCTCATTTGCATATTTGTTTATCTTTAAAAAGGCTTTTTGACATTTTTTGGAACTGGTGAGGCGTATAGAGATTTAACTTGGTGGGATGGTGGTAAGGGGCAGTCTTAAGATCCCACGTGATTTTTGTCGCAAAATATGCAAATTAGCCACCTCATTTGCATATTTTTAATTTTTTTAAACGTTTTTAGCTAGAATAGAAGGCTGACGCTGCGCCAAAACACGTATGTAAGTGTATAATTATTTAATGATAAATGAACTACCACTAAATGTTCCTGTCAGTGCTGCAGTGCAAAACTTCTCATGCAATTCCATCTTTAACATTACATTCAAATAATAATTACATTGTAAATTGGAACTGACACCAATTTTTTTCAGGAATTCTTGTTTATCTATTCCACGAGTCATTTATAATATTGTGCATTGAACACTGTCTAATTAATACCCATTCTTAGTCAATGGGATCGAGTGGTCTATTACATAGACACATAATCTGATTGGATAATCGCATGATTTTGGGTGTCGTCTATCAGGCCGTAGACGATCCCACGTCATCATGCGTGTTGATAACGCGTAACACGCTCACAGAGGTGGGCGTATGTTTCGCGTTGTAGGCGTAGACGCAGTGTGGAATACTCGCACGCGCTAGCAGTACTCGCATCAAAAGATGTGAGGTTGTAAACAAGTTTCGTTCATTTTAGAAAAAGGGGAGTTTTTATGATGGTAACTTAATTTTTGCTTTAAAAAATAGTTTACAAATATTAAGAAAATATTTAACTGACTAAGAATTAGAGAATAAACGATAGGAATTTTTATTTTGACTATCCTCTACCGTGTGATAGACGACAGGCAGGCATCCACTACTCAAAATATTGGACCTGCCTGTCGTCTATCACACGGTAGAGGATAGTCAAAATAAAAATTCATATCGTTTATTCTCTAAGTGCTTGTTACCATAGTTCAGCGGCTGTTGAATCTTAAGAATTCAAAATAAATTACGTTCTTCTTATATTTCAAGCACAAAACGGTCAATTTGTAAACTTTAAAAAAAAGTAAATGCATCTAAAGCTGTCCTATTATACAACTGCATTCAGTCGTGTTTCGTTAACAGTTCAGCAATTAATAATTACAATATCCGATAGTACGCTTATTTTAGAGACACGTACCCTGTACTGTACAAGGTTAGTAACCGGCTATCCCAAACTTCCTGTGGGTCATATTGTTTCATAATACAAAGTGTATCAAAATAAAGTATACGGTTTGAAAAATGCCACTATATTAAAAAGTATGAGGTATTTGGTCAAAATGCTGTATGTGACCGTACATCATGAATGAGCCGTAAATGTCTTAAAATGTATTCTGAGTTACAGTGTAAAATGTGCATGAAGGTCGTATTCATTCGTACATGTATCTCATTGTGATAGCTCTAGTCAAACACCTTTGAAACCAATCAATAATCATATTGTTGAAGAGGATAATAAGCTTCTACCCATGTCTATAGAAATATCTCTAGCCTTTGTTTGCTTTGGCTAAATCCTGTTCAAGTGGTGGGTTACAAAGCATTGTATTTTGTCTAGGTATGTATAACCAACAATTAACAATGAGAGGACATTCCTGAACCTCGTTTACTTGGAGATGATTTGAAATGACCGCCAATCATGACTGTTTGATATTCATTACCAGTAATGTGGGAAAAGAGACACATGTAGAACCGACAACGGTATATAATTTTGTTGAAGGAGCAAAGTTTAAGAAACCATAACACGCTTCTGGATATCGTTTTAAGTCAAATGATATACCATTTTAAAGCTGATGATATATATTTTCTAAACACGAAATAAAACAAAATTCGTGGTGTACGGTCACATATAGTTGACAGCTGAACTAATATCTTGTCCTCCCATAACTGTGACATCACTGGCGTGTGATAATTAATAAAGATTTGGTGGCTATTTTTTGCGAGTCGAGAAATAATGCAGCGAAGTTATTGAAACCAAAGCAACATGAGAATCACATGTTTAACCACTTTCTTTACAGTAATTGACCATCTTAGGACATCGCCACCATTCCTCTGTATGAAGACATCAACTCTCCTCAGTATGACATTCACACCACGTCTTATGAGAGACGTCTTGCCTGGGAAAGTCAACTTATGAAATTATGAATTGTGTCTCTGGAGTTCATCAAGGTCTGTAGGCGCGGCGGACTTGTGAAAACCTTTTATTTCAGATAGTCCCAGGAAAGCAATCACACGATTGCCAAACAATTCTGAAGGGGTTCTGTCAATTACTGTAAAGAAAGTGGTGAAACTGTGATTTGCATGTTATTTTAATTGACTCCTCGCAATTGCATGTTTACATGTCTCATAAAAATAGCCAATGAGGCCTTCTTAATGGCCACACGCCAGTGATTGTACAGGTGTGAGAGGACAAGATGTTGATTCAGCTACCAATTAAATTATTTGGACCAAATACCTCATACTTTTTTAATCTAGTGGCATTTTTCAAACTGTATACACCACAGAATTAGAGTGCAAGAAGACCGTAAGTCCACTTTGCCCCTCAACATGTATACACTAAAGTTACGTATAGTTTCTTAGGGTTTTATAATGTTTAATACATGTTCCAGGGTGAAAACATCATGAAAGGTTTTGAAAGATTTGTTTTGGCCCCTGAACATGTCTTCAGGTCTTCAATTTTCAATGGATAGACGAGCGTATGATCACCATGTTTGGAATTAAAATCGCAACCTCTCTAGTATTAAGTACTTACATGAGTGTGCATATCCGCTACCGCAACACGTCAAAGCCACTGCGATTGCTAAAATCAAGAGCCCCATAACGAAGCTTCAGTAAATTGAATGCAAACGTGCTATTCCCGAACTCGCCTATTTCTAAAATGATTAATGGGAGCAGAAAGTAAAATTAAACTTCTACACTTCACAAATGTGGTACACTCACCCAAGTGCTTTCACCTGGTCAACCGGTGTATTCAGCGAATATTTGCTCTGATCATTTCCTGGGTTGGGTGGTCGATAAACTCCGTTGGTATGAGGACATTTCTTTGTGTTCTTAAGGGCTGGGGTATGAACGTTTGGACAGTATTTATTTTGGGACATTAGAGCACATCAGACATATCGAATTGCATTCTGAATACGAGAATGTCATTCTGATATCAAATAATTTTGATTTTTTGAAATTCGCAATTTAATACACATTTTATGGCAAATCATTAAAATTGATATTTTTGATATTTAACAGTACTTGAAGTAAACTTTATAAATCTGATGATTTATACTTAAAGTATATGTAGGTGGGATGAAAAGCCGACGATCAATTGAAAATTTGGACCTTTCGTATTGAAGATATGGATTTTTTTCCCAAAACACTAAAAAAATTAGGTCTTTTTGGGAAAAAAATCCATATCTTCAATATGAAAGGTCAAAATTTTCAATTGACCGTCGGCTTTTCCTCCCTGCTACATACACTTTAAGAATATGTCATTAGATTTATATAATTTACTTCGAGGACTGTTATATATCAAAAATTTGACAAATATCAAATTTTTATAATTTGTCATAAAATTTGTATTATATTGTGATTTTCAAAAAATGAAAATTATTTGATATCAGAAAGACATGCTTCGTATTCAGAATGCAATTCGATAGGTCTGAGGTGCTCTCATGTCCCACAAAAAATACTGTCGAAACGCAATAAACGCTCATTTTAGATCCCTTAAGTACCAAAATATTGGAGATATTGAGCTCAAACGTCATATTTATATTAAATTTAGCAACAGATATGGCGATATCGCATGTGATTTTGTTTGTAAAATAGCTTATGAAATTGAAGACCTGAGCGCAAGATGACCGTAAGTCCTTCAACATGCATACACTGAAGTTGCGTATAGTTTCGTATAGTTTGGTAATGCTTTATACAGGTTCAGGGGCCAAAACAAATCTTTCACAACCTTTCATCATGTTTTCACCCTGGAACATGTATTAAACATTATAAAACCCTAAGAAACTATACGTAACTTTAGTGTATACATGCTGGGGGGGGGGGCAAGTGGACTTACGGTCTTCTTGCACTAAGGTCTTCAATTATGTATTGTATGTATGGATTGAATTTCTCAATGTTGCAAGGGTGTGCTTATTTATAATGTCATTCATAGCTTCATAATGTGAAGTGGAACATATTCAAATCAGCGTACCCGAATTTAAAAAAGGAAGTTTGTTGGCACTTACGCCAACTTGCCGAACGCAGCTTTCATAATGCAGTATATCATTGCAATCGTCGATACACTATGTGTTGTGGGAGCTCAATTTTTAAAATGCAAATACTTGTTTAAACAATATACCACTCACCTTTTATAAGTCTCTATGTGTATCAATTCCAGGGTAAAGTGAAATTATTCCAGTGGTGGCTATCTGCAATGACATAAAGACTGCACAAAAAGTAACGTATCTGTTTTTAATACGCCTATAGCGTCAGAACCCGGGGTCAGAACTAATCATCACAAAAAAGAAGGGTGATTTGTTTACACGCATCTTGATAACCCTTTGTCCAATTTCGTTAAATATTAACAAAACAGCAGTGTTTTAAAGAAAAATACTCGAATTTGAAATATGCGGCTATTTGTATTGATTTGAAGTCAGCGCGAAGATTATATATAGGGGGGGTTTACGTGCCACGATGCTTGCGTAATAACCATTGATCGCTGTACTGCAACTTTTAAATTGAGGTATTTTTCTTTTAAAGCACTACTGTGTAGGTAATATTGAACGACATTTGACAAACGGGGTATTAAAATGCGCGTAAATAAATCATCGTTATTTCTATGTAGAAATATTGTGGAAACAATCATTAATTCTGACGCTATAGGCGTATTTATAACAGCTGCGTTACTTTTTGTGCAGACATAATTATATAAAGTCCAGGAGCACTAAACACCGCGAGGTATTTCCAAAATCTCACTCGGTTTATGGCGAAATACACTGACATGCACCCCCGTGTCATTAAAGTAGCGTGCTATAGATAGCCCTCACTTGATAATAGTCAACCGATTGACTTGGCTCAAACGGTATTTCCTAGAAATACTTTGCCAGATTCTCCTCTCTAAAAAGGAATCTGATTGGTTACAAAATGCCGTCGTACCGTAGGAAACAGTCAGCCGCCTGGACAACCAATTCTTTAGAAATGCTTAGTCGCGCTAAAAGTCGATCGATACATGTAAAAATCAGCACAATTCAGAGATACACCTTTTGCTATGAAATTAATTTTCTCGGTCAAATATAAAGCAATATTTTTTTTTTTTCTTCAGTAATGTCAGTTAAAAACTTGGTGCTTGGATATACATTTTTTTTAAATCCTGGTGTTAAAATTAAGCATCAAATTGTGTCTTTTAGTGTGATATTTTTGATTTTTATAGGCCTTGAATTCGCCTGCGAGCTTTTTACGGAATTCATGTTTTAGCGTCTCAAACTAACATAGTTTGCTAAAGAAAGATATTTCCCACCTCTGTAAAGCACATCGTGTGTGTCTATATGTTATAGTTTTGTCTGAATTTCCTTTTTGTTTTACCCTTTTTCCATTCATGCTCCGAAAATGTCAAACTAAGTAAAAGTAGGTAATGGTGAGTACTTTTATCTCGAGAGCAACCAGCAGAAATAGTCGATATTTCCTTTGTTGTTATCCAGGTCAATTTTTCATTGAAAGCAAATTGCCCGACCAGCGATTAAATCCCCAATTGGGTGTTCTGGTTAAACATGATCAGTAGGAGCGCTATAGGTCTGGGAATTTCTTTGCTATATTGAAGTTCTGGCAACACTATAGCCATGCCGGTATTCCTATTAAACCCATGGATATCGATCCACAATGCTAGTACTAGCCTTAGATTTCACGTGTTGATTTTGAAATTTTTTTAAGCCGACAGTGAAAGATGGTGAAATCAAAACGGAAATTCTGACAAAACTATGATATATCGCGCACGGTGATGTGCGTTAGAAAGTTGGGAAAAATCCTTCATTAGCGAACTATCTTACTTTGAAAAGCTAAAAGGTTGATCAAAAAAAAAAAGGCTCGCGGGCAGAGTTTAAGCCTATCAAAATCGAAAATCTTACACTAAATTACTAAATTTCACGCCTAAGTTTAACACTAGGATTTGAAAAAAAATACAGTATCAAGCACTACAGTTTTTCCTGACATTTACTGAAACAATGAAAAGGATTGCTTTTCATTTGGCCGAGAAAATTAATTTTACAATGAAAAGGTGTAACGCAAAATTTAGCTCATTTCAACACCAAATTCGATCGTTTGTATTGCCTCATTAAATGACTGAGTGAGCCTTGCAGAACAAAAGAATCGGTTGTCCAGGTTGCTAACTGGAAAAACCATACCCTCTTCCGTACAGCCCTGCTTAGTGTGTTGTGTGGTAATGTATGCATTGGAGTAGGCCCCTATACCTGTACGTAAATGTGCGTATATCATCAAACGAATATAGTTAAGAAGTTTATACAAGGTGCAAAAGTGCTAAGGTACTAGGTGATCAGGCGCGTATACAGAACTTCAGCAAATTGAAGGTTAAATGGAAAAAATTCCTGCGACGAATTTGCTTCTTAAAAGCTGAAATTGGTCAAATATGAGGTTAATTTCGTCAAAATCACATGCACACAGGCGTTTCTCTTCTCTTTTTCTCCATTTTTTTCCTGTGTTTTGTTACCCGGGGCCCGCCTGTTTAAAAACATACTGCAGTTACTGTCCGTTTTCCTATACACAATACACAGTGCTCTTTCCCATTGACGCGTGACCTTTACAAATAGCCCTACGTTAACAGTATGGGGATATGACTAGTTAACGTCGCTGTGTGAAAAATAACCGGCCAATATTAAAAGTACTCTTCTAAAGTTCTAGAAAACATAGTTTTTTAACATGTCCTAAATTTTTAGCTAATTTAGATGTTTGGAAATATTCGTACTTTGGTGTTTTAGTTAATGTTATAGGTAATAGTACATTGCCTATAGTTAACGTCGCTGTGTGAAAAATAACCGGCCAATATTAAAAGTACTCTTCTAAAATTCTAGACAATATAGTTTTGTAACATGTCCTAAATTTTTAGCTAATTTAGGTGTTTGGAGAGGGTCGTACTTTTGTGTTTTAGGAAGGACATGTAAACGACAGATAACACCAAAAATATGAAGAAATTATTTCCAAACCGTGTTAAGTCAAAAATCATTATGTTGCTCATTTTCAAGAATGCTGGTTTACAAAAAGCACGCCATTGTCTGATTTCGTGAACAAAGCCACACATAACATTGTTTCCTTTCGTTTCCTTTATAATCGGTTACCCAACTGAAGCTATGAATACCAGCTTTATTGCGATATCGCACATGAAAACAGTCACTTGTGCACAACCAGAGAAGATCCGATTTAATCAGTTGAGCTGTTTCAATGAGTGTTATCTTGGTTTAATAGCTTTTAATGGGGTTAAGTCCTGCAAAGGTCGAGATGAATTCTACTGTAGACATGACTGCATCATGAGGGCACTACTGACGATTGCTTGTTGAACAGGTCAACATTAAAGTTTCTGCAATTTCGTAAAATTGAGGAAAATTGTTCGTCTAGCTGCGATGTCTGGTTATTTTATTATACAGCGAAGAGCTAAAATATCAGTATGATAAATCAATGGCCTTTGTCTTTATTTATTATCTTCTGAACATCAAATCGCCGAAACTATTATTTTCTTGAATACCTTTAACTTGAGAAACAA
The DNA here is from genome assembly GCF_039555335.1 of Amphiura filiformis. NCBI lineage: Eukaryota > Metazoa > Echinodermata > Ophiuroidea > Amphilepidida > Amphiuridae > Amphiura > Amphiura filiformis. The sequence goes on along the minus strand of NC_092634.1, from coordinate 50,578,125 downwards.
CTTGACTCAATATTTTGACAAATCGGAGCAACTTCAATTTTTAACCATCGACCTTGGACCTGTTAATAACTTGGTAACTATAATAGTATATAACGTTAGATTTTTATGTTCCTTAAGGGGGTACTACACCCCTCGATAAATTTGTGTATATTTTTGCATTTTTCTCAAAAATTAATAACACAGTGGTAACAAAAGTTATGTATATTATAGGGGCAAGGAATCAAATTACTACACTGGGATTTCAGTGACCCAAGACAAGCGGTTTGTTATTTATGATCAGAAATAAGGTACCGCTAGGCCCTGTACCTCGTTTCCTATCATATATACTGAACCGCTTGTCTTGAGTCACTGAAATTTCAGTGTAGTAGTTGGATTCCTTGCCCCAATAATATACATAACTTTTGTTACCAGTGTGTAATTATTTTTTGAGAAAATTCAAAAATAGTCACAATTTACCACATGGGTGTAATACCCCCTTAAGATATGTAAATTATATAATAATTGTGTTTGTAGTTGGATTCCTTGCCCCAATAATATACATAACTTTTGTTACCAGTGTGTAATTATTTTTGAGAAAATTCAAAAATAGTCACAAATTTACCACATGGGTGTAATACCCCCTTAAGATATGTAAATTATATAATAATTGTGTTTGTGAGTAAATTTGGATCATGTTTAATGCCCCCTATATGATCCTAGTGCAATTAGTGGTCCTTTTTGCATGCGGATAGGATTCGAATACAGCTACGCAGACAAAATATTCGAATTCAGCATACCAGAATTAACAAAAGTAAGCTGGTTTTCAGCTTTTACGCCAACATGCTGAATGCAGCTTTCATATACAGTATACTTTCAAAATCGAACCAGTCTAAAATTATTCACTGAAGTCTAGAATTTGAGATCACGTCCCATCCCATTGTTAATGATAAAATCACAGCAGAAGTTACAATGATATTTTATCTATACCAGTGATTTTGTCCTTGCAATCAATTCAATCCACTATGAGCTGAGAGCTCAATTTTTAAAATAAAAATACTTGTTTAAACAATATATCCAACTCACCTATGATTATATAAATCTCTCTGTGTATTTATATCCATGCCCGGGTAAAGTGAAATGTTCCCAGTAGGATGGTGGCTATCTGCAAATGACATATACGTATTTGTTGGCGAGTGTCGGTTCTAGCTCGTACCTTAATACAATAGTGAATTTGGAAACGCAACCACGCATAATATATAATAATAATGATTATACAAAACAATAAACACGAACAATACAATTAAGTAGAAAGGGCAAACATTACAATTAAACGGGGACAAGAACGAACAACACCGATAACCTCAAACGTCATTGCTAAATGCACGCCCATATGTGACTGGACACTACGAATCAGCCGTAAAGTCGGTCCCGGTCAATTTTGTTTTATTTCGTGTTTAGAAAATACATATCATAAGCTTTAAAATAGTATATCATTCGACTTCAAACGATATCCAGAAACGGGGTTATGGTTTGTTTAACTCTGCTCCTTCAACAAAATAGTAACTTTTTTCGGTTCTACGTGTGTCTCTTTTTCTACATTGCTGGTAATAAAGTCATAATTGGCGTCATTTCAAATCATCCCAAAGTCAACGAGGTTCAGGAATGTCCTCTAATTGTTATTGTTGGTTATACATACCTAGACAAAATACAATGCAATTGTAACCAACCACTTAAACAGGATTTAGCCAAAGCAAACAAAGACTATAGCTATTTAGTGATTAGATTATTATCCTCTTCAGCAATATGATTATTGATTGGTTTAAACGCTATCAAATGAGAAACATGTCGCGCCTAATTGAGAGACCTGTACGCACATTTTGCACTGTATCTCAGAATACAATTTGTCGAGTTTACGGCTCATTCGTAGTGTCCACTCACATATGACAATATATAATATTTATTTACCCCGTACACAATTAGTCACACAATTGAACAAAGATAACAACAACCATATTTTTACAAATAAGAAAAGAAAGAAAGATTGGTATGGCGAAAGGTGACGACTCCTTACCATAAAGATAACAGGCCTAATAACAAACAAAAACAATTACACTAAGACTAAGGAGACAAAAACGCTTAGTCTACGGGTACGGGTCCGTCCAACTCAGACTTGTGTTTTGGGGATTTATTAATTTTAAGTTTTTGCTATAGATCATGCATGTAAAATCTGAATCGAGTGAAAACAAGGTCTTAGAAGAAAAAAAAAACTGCCCGAACTGGCGCAGTAGTTGTTTTAGGGAACACTTTAAAAAAAGTATCTAAGGTGATTTTGGTCGGGTGGTCGGACGCGGAGAAATAAGCGTTCATGTCTGGAACGAAAAACGCGATCGTTTGCGTGATTGCTGCGCCGTTATCGCCCGCGTCAAATGCAACGTGTTCTGTAGACGCGAACATGTCTACTTGTTTGCGTCCGGGTTGCGTCCTTGTCAAAATCGTTGCTAAGCAGTGTTGACTTCACTACGCAAACCCGGACGCAAACAAGCAGACATGTTCGCGTCTACAGAACATGTTGCGTTTGACGCGGGCGATAACGGCGCAGCAATCACGCAAACGATCGCGTTTTTCGTTCCAGACATGAACGCTTATTTCTCCGCGTCCGACCACCCGACCAAAATCACCTTGGATACGTGGCTTCACCTACTGCCATGGTTAGGGATGGGCAGTTACAGGTCTAGGTGGTATGTCTATGGCGGCGACGGCGAACCGATCCTGCGGCGGCACGGTTGCATCGCGGCCTCGCTACAGCATGGCGTACCGATCCCGCGCCACGCGGTTGCATCGCGGCCTTGCCACGGCGACCCGGAGTCCCGACGCCGCGGTCCTGCTCGCATCGCTGCCCCCTGCATTCCAACGAGAAATCGTGGATGCTGCGGAGGGAAGTCGTAGGTTTATCGTTGTACATTTTTGAACCAATGAAAACTTAGGACTTCCCTTTGTGGTTTCCTCTAATGTTCAACGGACGTGGAAAATGAAACGGAAGATGGGAAGTTCAATCAGGCGAGTGGAGGTTTTTGTTTTCTTTGTAAAGACCGATTTTCAGATAACACGATTCTTTGAGTTATATTTTTGGTATACAGCCTGTCTCAAAAACAATTGTGCAAGTGAAAAGCGCCCTCATTGGCAATTAGAAAATACCGTTGTGACATAATGCTTACATCTACGTCAAGGGCACAGTCTTAGCTCTCAAATACCGTTTGTTCTGTTCAATTTGCTTTTTTTAATCTCGAGATATGGCTAGTTAACAACGAAAGGGTAAAATCACAATTGTGCCACTTTTACTAGGGAATAGGGCTGTTACATGTAAATCAATGATAGCTGATGTTGATGTATTTAACTCTAATACACCCCCCCCCCCAATCGGGGCTCGTGCATTAGATGCATCAACATCAGCGCGCGTGCATTAGTTTGTCTAATTTCATTAATTTTTATTTGTCAAATTTCATGAACTTGTCTAGTTCATTAACCTAAAAGTGTGCAATATCTGTGTGTCTTGAGTGACAAAGAAAACTGTCTTTACCATGCTAGATATAAAATCATTGACATGCACATGTATTTAATTTTACAGCAGAATGTGATATATTTATTTTTCTTTTAATTTGTCGTAAGTGGAAAAAGAGAATCATTATAAAACAGTAAACACAATCTTGTATTGTTGTGTAATTGATGCATTCCTTTGATTTCACGAAGGAATTCTCGATAAACTTGATGCTATCATTGGTGTACAGCCCTCTTCCCTATCAATGCCTATAGTAAAAGTGGCACAATTGTGATTTTACCCTTTCGTTGTTAAGTAAGCATATCTCGAGATTAAAACATGCAAATTGAACAGAACAAACGGTATTTGAGAGCTAAGACTGTGCCCCTGACGTAGAGATGTAAGCATTATGTCACAACGGTATTTTCTAATTGCCAAAGAGGGCGCTTTTCACTTGCACAATTTTTTTTAGACAGGCTGTATTGTATAGTTTTGTAGTAAAGTAACGCTTTGTCATTAATGCCGCATTTGTAATTCTGTGTGATCTGTAATGATTTTTGTGATTCTTCTCGATTGCTGTTTTGTTTTCGATGAAAAAATAAAAGCACTGGCACCGGAGCGCGTGCACAGTGGAAAAGACAGTCTACGCATCGCGCATTATTAGAGATCGAGGCGAGTAGAATCGACGTCGACGGAAAAAGTACGTCGACGTCTCGAGGACGCGCCGCGGCTCTCGTTCGATTCAAAGCCGGCGATATCGTCGTTGTCGACGAAAAATGTACCGAGGACGCCTTCGACGTATCGGCGCCGGGTTCTATTCGAGGTTGATGAGATCGAAGCGAACCATTTCGACGACTTTTATAGGACGAGCGCTGCGTCAGCGTCGTCCTTGAGAGGACGGCAGACCTTCCTGGCCGGAAGTTGCTGTCGTAAAAAAAACAGGTCGGTCTCGCCCTCGAGAGTGCGTTGGACTTCGACGAGAACCGATTCGACGTCGTCGACGAAAAATGTACGTCGATGACGCCTTTGACGTATCGGCGCCGACGTCGACCGTCGACCCAAATGATCTCTCGTGGAAAATGAAACGGAAGATGGAAAGTTTAATCGGACGAGTGGAGGTTTCATTTTTAAATATTTCTTTTGGTACGTACTGTATCCTGTTTTCGAGGCCGGCGACTGGCGAGATCGAGGCGAACCGATTAGTCGTCGTCGACGGAATATGTACGTCGAGGACGACTTTTATAGGACGAGCGCTGCGTCAGTGTCGCCCTTGAGAGGACGACATGCCTTCCTGGCCAGAAGTTAGAGACGATACGTTAAGAAAGGGTAAAAATATGACCTACTTGTAGAGATTTATTTACATTGTCTCCATTAAATTTTCTACGATAGACAGATTTGTGATTATATATAAGCCGACATCATATGTAAAGATTTATTTTGCGTTAAAGTGGCGCCGGCAGTAATTCGATACAATTGTTTATAATGTCCTAAAGTGGTTATCGTAAACATGCGTCATTGACGTGTTTGAATCAGTTGCTGTCGTAAAAAACAGGTCGGTCTCGCCCTCGAGAGTGCGTTGGACTTCGACGAGAACCGATTCGACGTCGTCGACAAAAAATGTACGTCGATGACGCCTTTGACGTATCCGCGCCGACCGTCGAGCCAAATGATCTCTCGTGGAAAATGAAACGGAAGATGGAAAGTTTAATCGGACGAGTGGAGGTTTGATTTTTAATTATTTCTTTTGGTACGTACTGTATCCTGTTTTCGAGGCCGGCGACTGGCGAGATCGAGGCGAACCGATTAGTCGACGTCGACGAAATATGTACGCTGAGGACGACTTTTATAGGACGAGCGCAGCAGCGCTGCGTCAGTTGCGTCCTTGAGAGGACGGCAGGCCTTCCTGGCCGGAAGTTAGAGATGATACGTTAAGAAAGTGTAAAAATATGACATACTTTTAGAGATTTATTTACTTTGTCTCCATTAAATTTTCTACGATAGACAGATTTGGGATTATATATAAGCCGACATCATATGTAAAGATTTATTTTGCGTTAAAGTGGCACCGGCAGTAATTTGATATAATTGTTTACAATGTCCTAAAGTGGTTATCGTAAACATGTGTCATTGACGTGCTTGAATCAGTTGATGTCGTAAAAAACAGGTCGAGAGTGCGTTGGACTTCGACGAGAAGCGATTCGACGTTGTCGACGAAAAAATGTACGTCGATGACGCCTTTGACTCGTCGGTCTCGGACATCTGCCCCGGTTATAATCAAACCCGACGAGATCGAGTTGAATCGATTAGAGGTCGACGAACAAAAAAGTAGGTCGATATCTCAAGGACGACTCCGACGCGACGGTCGTTCTATTCGAGGCCGGCGAGATCGAGCCGAACCGATTAGTCGACGTCGACGAAATATGTACGTCGAGGACGACTTTGTAGCGGCGGCGCTCGTTCTATTCGAGGTCGAAGCGAATCGATTCGACGTCGACCCAAATGATCTCTCGTGGAAAATGAAACGGAAGATGGAAAGTTTAATCGGACGAGTGGAGGTTTGATTTTTTAATATTTCTTTTGGTACGTACGGTATCCTGTTTTGCTTTTTAAGACTGGTATTTAAATAACTGGATTCTTTGAGTAATATTCTTGTTAATATTGTATAGACGAATCCAACGAGCCAAGTCATGGTCAGGATTTGGTCGGCCATCTTTGGTTTCCCGCTAGCACCAACCTGGGGTTTTGAGCGCCCGATTGTGCAAATAAAAGCCGCCTAACACCTGGAGAAAGATGCAAAGACAAGGAGGGTTAATAGAATAATATATACAATAGAGGTAATCCTGTCGCATCTATTCATGCATTGCATAGTCCTTTTGTTCATCCATTTGTACATTAAATTTTATGAATAGATGCGACGGGATTACCTCTATTGTATATTCTATTAACCCTCCTCGACCTTCTCTAGGTGTAAGGTGGCTTTTATTTGCAGAACTGATGGAACTGTATTGTGTTGTAAATCATTCTTTTGTCTACCTGTGTTTTCGCGGAAGGTGTAAAACGGGTGATGGAATGCATTTTAAAATTTCCGCCAAGGCCGAATCATTTCACATTTTGTATGCATTGTAGCCGACGGGGACCCAACTAAAGGCTGCTAGTCAGGTGTAGGAAGGCGTGTATTTGGATTCGTTTATGCATTAATGCTGCATTTGTAATTCTTGGTGACATTTAATGTTTTCTTAAATTCTTCTCGATTGTTCTTTGGTTTTCGTTGAAAAATGAAAGCACTGGCCCGAAGCGTGCGCGCGGTGGAGAATACAGCCGACGCATCGCGCATTACTTGGGAGTTGATTCGACGTTTACGAAAAATGTACGTCGATACGTCGAGAACGCCTTTAGTCTCGTTCGTCTCGAATAGGACGAGCGCCGCGTCGGTGTCATTGTTTGCGAGGGGCGACGGGCTTTCTGGCAAGAAGTTAAAAGTGACGAGTTGAAATTTTGTGGGAAAAACATCTCTCGATAAAAATGGTTTTGTCTCCATTTAATTTTTTACGATACACGGATTTGCGATTACATGAACCGACGTTGCATTTTGCTTATAAAGCGGCGCCGGCAGTAACGCGATACAACTGCTTATACTATCCTAAAGCGTATATTGTAAACATGCGTCATTACCGCGTTTCAATCAGTCGATGTTGTAAAATCGTCTTCGAGAGAATGGCGGGTATGTGTGTTTTGCGTCGCGTCGGAGCCGTCCTCGAAATATCGAAGTGTACTTTTTTCGTCGACGTCGCTCGTTCTATTTGAGGCCGGCGAGATCGAGGCGAACCGATTCGACGACGTCGACGAAATATGTACGTCGATGACGACTTTGAAGCGGCCGAAAGATATCTCGGACCACGCGGATACATCCCTCGTTATTCGTTACAGTAGGACCCGACGAGATAGTCGAATCGATTCGACGTCGACGACAAAATAAGTACGTCGATATCTCGAGGACGACGCCGTTACATCGCGCGTTATTAGAGACCGTGACGCGTAGATTCGACGTCGACAAAAAAGTACGTTGACATCTCGAGGACGACTCAGACGCAACGCTCGTTCTATTCGAGGCCGGCGAGATCGAGGCGAACCGATTCGACGATGTCCACGAAAAAATGTACGCCCATAAGTCGAGGCCGTTAAATTTATTTAACGTCGACAACAAAAAGTACGTCGATATTTCGAGGACGACGCAGACACTTCGCGCGTTATTAGAGAATCGATTCGACGTCGACCCGAAAGATATCTCGGACGACGCGGATACATCCCTCGTTATTCGTTATAGTAAGACCCGACGAGATAGTCGAATCGATTCGATGTCGACGACAAAAAAAAGTACGTCGATATCTCTAGGACGACGCAGACACTTCGTGCGTTATTAGAGATCGAGGCGAGTAAATTTGCCGTAGAAAGAAAAGTATCTCGACACCTTAAGGACGATACGATACGCTGCTATACGAATCTCGTTCTAGCTTAAATAGGACGAGCGCAGCATCAGCTCCGTCCTTGAGAGGACGACGGGCCATCCTGGCAGGAAGTTGATTAGTTAAAAAGGTAAAAATATGACCTACTTTTAGAATTTTATTTACGTTGTCTCCATTAAAATTCGCTGTCGTAAAATCTTCCTCGAGAGAATGGCGGGCCTGTGATCTTTTGCATCGGTTCGAAAAAGAACGAGCGACATCGACGAAAAAAGTACGTTGACATATATCTCGAGGATGACTCCGATGCGACGCTCGTTCTATTCGAGGCCCGCGAGATCGAAGCGAACCGATTCGACGATGTCGACGAAAAAATGTACGCCCATACGTCGAGGACGTTAAAATTATTAAACGTTGAAAACGTCGATATCTCGAGGACGACGCCGACACTTCGCGCGTTATTAGAGGTCGAGGCGAGTAAATTAGCCGTCGAAAGAAAAGGTACGTCGATATCTTAAGGACGACTTCGACGCAACGGCGCCCGTTCTAATCGAGGAAAAAAAATACATTTAAGGAAAAATTTAAACTGGTCTGATTTCCATCTCCAAGACTCAATTTGGTGGAATGAAAATGTTCAGTTAAAACAAAAAAGTTTCCATTGTAATTCGAACCTTTATATGGGTCACGGTCTAGTTTCAACTTTTGAAGAGTTGGTTTTAGATAACTACGATTTGTATAATTAGCTTTTACGGGGCCAGTTATAAAAATAGTTTTCTTCCTGGAATTGATAGTGTGGAATTACCCAATTGTTACTTTTGTAATTGCTTGAAACAAATTTATATTTTGTGAATGCACGAATGTGGGATGGATGAACTATGTTTTTATATAAACAATGTTACCATATTAAATAAAATTGACGAATATGGGATGGATGAACTATGTTTTTATAAAACAATGTTACCATATTAAATAAAATTGACGAATGTGGGATGGATGAACTATGTTTTTATATAAACAATGTTACCATATTAAATAAAATTGACAATTGATTTGTTTAGAATGTCCAAGAATTGCCAAACATAAAGTCTATGCCCTAACCCAGCAAACACAAAACGTTTTCGACATCATACGCAAAGGTTATAAAAGGTTGTCAGAAAACGTTTAAATGTCGGGTTATATAAAGGGTACATTAATGGTATAAAACGTTTTTATAACATTAAAAAACATTTGTTTGTAATTTACTGCACAGCAAACACAAATGTTTTACAGAAAACATTTAAATGTCGGGTTATATAAATGGTATAAAACGTTTTAATAACATTCCAAAAATATTTTTGAAAACTTGGTACAAATCATTCTAAACAGAATGTTATTTTGGGGTTGAAAAAATATTTTGCAAAAAATGTTTGCCCAAAATATTTACAATAACGTTTTTAAAATGTTTTCATGACCTTTATATAACCCGACATTTAAATGTTATTAAAACGTTTTGTAAAAAACATTTCAAGAACATTTCTGTGTTTGCCTGGTGCAAATATTTTAACATAATGTTATTTAAGTGTTGACAAAATATTTGGCTAAAAATGTTTGCAAAAATAGTTTACAATGACATCTCGAAAACATTATAAGAATATCGTTGTAGTGTGTTTTCATACAAAACGTTTTAAAATGATTTCATGAACTTTATATAACCCGACATTTTAATGTTATTAAAATATTTTTACCTAAACCAAAACCCAAAATATAACTTTTTTAAAAACGTTTTTGTGTTTGCTGGGCTGAGACTACATATTCATTGGGTGTGAAGTTTCAGTTTGTTCATACACCAAAAATATACATGTGTGAATACTCATGTGTGAGATTCTTTTACATTTCTATATATAACATAATGTAGACATCTGCACGTATCCCGACATGTCAACATCAAAAAAAAAATTATAAAAAAGAAATTTTTTTTATATTATAATCAAAAAATATTTTACAAAAAAAAATACTAAAAAAAACTGCCAATTTTTTTTTTACTAAGTTGGATAAATTTGTATATTTTGATTACCTCTGCTTCTATTGAACAGTCAGGGACACATTGAATTAGTATGCATTGCTAGCTGTTCAATAGAAGCAAAAGTAATTAAAATATACAACTGCATCCAACTTGGTAAAAAAAGTTTTTCTCTGGTTTCCAACCTTGAATAACAAGTCATTTTGGGCCTATAACTTGCTTTTCTGGCCAAAAATATTTTTTGAAAATTAAAAATTAGAATTTTTTTATGTCGACACACTGTCGTTGTCGGTATACGAATTATATCGACATATCGACATTTAAAAAACGGTGCCGACGACAGCACTACTTGAGAGTCAATCACCTGTATTAAACCATAACCTACATATTCACTGGGTGTAAAGTTTCAGTTTGTTCATAAACCAAAAAAATAACAAATGTGTGAGATATTTTACATTTCTGATTTTTTTTTACATTTTCCAGATCTTTGACACCTTGAGAGTCAATCACCTGTATTAAACCATGACCTACATATTCTTTGGGTGTGAAGTTTCAGTTTGTTCATAGACCCATGGAATAACAAGTGTGTTTTAAAGATTCTTTTACACGTCTGGAGATTTTTTTACATTTTCCAGATTTAACAAAATATGTTTGGTATCAGGGGTACCTCCGAAGGTTATCAGGACGACTCGACCTCCGGACTATTCGACCACGGACTACTCGACCACGGACAACTCGACCTCCCTGACAAGTCGACCTCCCTGACAAGTCGACCTCCCTGACAAGTCGACCTCCAGAATCACCGTGCACTTGGTGCATTCATCACCAATAGTGATAATAGTGATAAATGTATGCACGAAGTTGTTGTTGTTATTTATCATTATTACTCTGTTGAGTAGCTAACATAATTAGTAGGCCTACATTTAAATGTTTTGTGTGAAATAATATCGTAATATAAATTAATATTCCATATAACAAGACATGATTATCAAAATCATAAGAACTCTGCATAGAGAGATATGGCAATATTTTTGTATTGACCACTTGATAAGCTGATTAGCGCATTGTCACTTACCTACAACAGAATGGCGCAGTAGTTTAAATTCTTTGGTATTATATAAAAATCAATGACTTGTCAGGTATTTGTTATCAATGAACATGATCAATGGAATTTATCATTTAATAAAGAGTCAGGTAAAAAGGAAACTAGTAGTTTTCGTGGAGAAAATATCACTAGAAAAATCAGATACAGAATCATGATCAGACCGCGTATTTCTACAGAAATAAAAGTCATGGAAATATGTTAATGCTCTTGGCTTGCTAGTAAGCTCTAGTAGCTACTTCTGGGTTCCGTGTACGAATTAAATACAGCTCTTACCATCATGCGGAGCATTTATTAAAACGCAATTAATTAATACTTCTTTATATTGGAATGGATGGATGGATAAATTGTCTTAGGACTATAAAAAATTTTGACATGAAATAAAAATGATTTCAGTACGTACCAAAAAATAATATTTTAGCAATGTACCGGTATTCTCCACTGGGTTTGATTTCAGCTTTTTTTAAAGATGAAATAGGTCCCGGACAGAACCAGCCTCCAGTCGGAAACAGGCGGTTATAGTGATGAGAACATACAAGTTATGCAGACACGCAGCCGAGGGGCCCGGGGACTCAAGCAATCGATCGTACGTCCGGGTCCGTTCTGTCACCTTTGCGTGCTCGGTCGCGGTGCCGTTGATTCAACCCATGTCTCACCCGGCGCTTTCGGCAGCACTGAAATACCCGCGGTGCAAAACGTGGGTGCCGAATGTACCCTAAAAATCCCGAAGCAAAAATAGTATAATATCTCCAACTCCAAGCTCCTGCTCGCGTTTGTTTCTGTGTGCGCATTTGTCTTGGAGAAATTAGTTAATTATTTTTAACATAACTTCTTAAAAGTACAGAAGGAATTTAACATAATAATAAATACATACTGTAATCAGTGTAACTGAAACGTAGATTTCCGCATAATCATAAATATCAAGGCCTAAATGTCAGAAATATAAATTAATTATTGCCCTGTTCCCCTCTGTTTTTGAATTTTTTTTATGATATGCCTATCATGCACTATCATGCTTTTGAGTTCTTAAAATTAATATTAATTTGCTTATTGTGCTCTGAAAATGGAAATAATCTGAAATCCAAACTATTCTTCTTACTGTTATAACTTTTCTTCAACTTGGTATCGATGATTAGAATCTGATTATACAGACTTGACATTTAATATGGAATACTTTTTCGCAAAATTCCGAGACTGGTCTGTAAGAGGTCTGCATAAACGGCACGGGCTAAATATTAATTGGGGTGTGTCAGGAGATAGTGTAAAATAATTGTTTGACAGAAAATGTGCTTTCCATTAGTTTACATTATGACGCTCATAATGTAGTAAGTTAGCCTAAAATGGCGGATTTAAGGAGACTGAATTTGAATTTTGTTGGGGTAAAATTTCTGAATTTGAGCAACATTATTCTGATATTATCAAATTTATTGAGGTTTGAGGCAATTTTATTGAACCTAAATACCAATAAGTGTTCATCAGAACTGAAATCACCTGTGATCTACCAGTTTGGAAAGTAGGAGGAGCTTTAAAAAATATGGCTCTATAAAGTGGTATGCACTCAGAAAATTTGAATGGTCCCTGGGGCCAAATGTTATAAACTTACTGTACCCAAAGAAACAGTGTGAATTCATTGGACAACTAGGAATCCGCACAGTTGTTTTGTACCGTACGTTTATTACATTTGACCCCAGGGGCCATTCAAACTTTCTGAGTACGTACAGCTTTTAAGAGCCCTATTTTTAAGCTCCTCCTCTGTTCAAAAACTTGGTACATTGTAAGTGTATTTCAGCTGTGATGAATGCCAGTTGCTGACGAAGTTTAAGAAATATCACCTCAAACCCCTATAAATTTGATAATAACAGAAGCACGTTGCATAAAGTCTGAAATTGTGTCCCCCACAAAGCTCAAATTCAGCCTCACTAAATCCGCCATTTTAGGCAAATTCACTACATTATGAGCACCATAATGTAAACATATCGAAAGCACATTTTCTATCAAACAATTATTTTACACCCTCTCCCGACACACCCATATTAATATTTAGCCCGTGTGGTCTATGTAGACTCCGTCCAGACCAGTCTTGGAACTTTGCAAAAAATATTCCATATTAAATGTACTTATAGATTCCATTGATAAATAATAGCACACTAGTCAATGATTAATACCAAAGAATTCAATATCCAAGCCATTCGGCTATTTTTCCTATTGTATAATGTGATATTGCTCTAATCACCTTATCAAGTTGACAATACCAAAATAATGCCAAAATATCCCATCCCTTTCCTACGCAGAGCTATTTCAAGCTATTATCTTTTATAATAATTTTATTATTACCTATCGTCAATATACCATAAATAATTATGTTTGATAAACAACTAAGTAAGGTAAATAATAATAAAAATTAATTAATTGCTAATTAAATAAATGAAATAAATAAATAAAATTGCAATAATAAATAAACAAACATAATAATAGTGAAAGATGGCATAATAAATACATAATGCATAAAAAATACATAAATAACAGCAAGAAAGAGAAAAATAAGCAAAGAAACTAATAAAGTTCTATACTTCGGGCTTCTGCTAATAGGCTATCACTGTAGTAAAATAATTAACAATAAATCCACAGTATACTAATAGTGACATATATTGAAGTACATTCCATGATCATAATAATAATAATATTCACTTAATATGCGCAAACAGAACATCAGCCCCCATCACCCAAAAAACAAACAAACAAGACTTCTTGTACATAGGAATAAATAAATAAATAAATAAATAAATAAATAAATAAATAAATAAATATTGACATCAGATAACATAGCAGTTTATAATAACCCGGGAGACAGAGATATTGAAAGAAACAACTTCAACAAATTGAATGTTTTTGTAGGCCCCTACGACTACGTTGGAATTTTGTACCGGGATATTGTAATAAAAGTCTGGATATAATACTAGTATCACTAAAATAATTGACAATAAAACCATAGGAAATAAAACCATAGTAGATCTAATCATGACATCATAAATATTATGGAAAACATGGAGCAAGCAAATCTTTCAACATGATGTAAAATGAAATACACGATCAGCAAGTCATCCATCGGCGATGAATGCATCAAGTGCACGGTGAATATAAAGCGCGAGTTCTCAGGAAGGTCGACTTGTCCGTGGTCGAGCTGTCACGGAGGTCGAGTTGTCAGAAGTCGAGTAGTCCGGAGGTCGAGTCGTCTGACAGGAATGCCAGACAACTCGCCCCAAATACAACTCGCCCCAACGGATGACATGTGTATTAATCTCCCCTTTCTGTGTTTTAAAATGTATGCTCATAAATGCAGATTAAAGGAAACTAATTTTAGCTTTAATGGGTTTTTTTTTTATTAAATAAAAAATGGACTATTAATTTTGAAGCATTCTGAAGGTCGATGCGACAAACTGCGATAGCGAGCGTGTTTCCGCGTCGTCGTCATTAAACGAGCCGTTGCTTTCTCAAAGACAACATCGACGCGGCGCCCATTCTGACCGATTCAACGTGGACAAAATAAGTCGCGTCGCTCTTTCAAGAATGCCGACTTTTATTTTAATACGGTAAAAATATTTAAGAACAGTGATAGCGAATTGAGGACGACACCGTCACGACCCTTGTTCTATAGGAACCCGACGAAGTCGAGGTGAATAAAATATAATTATTTTATTTCGCCTTCCTATCCTTTCCCCCGTTTGGTTAAATACAATTAACGCGACGAGCTGTAATAGCAAGCAAGGAGGACGCCGACACGGTCGAGGTCGAGGTGAGTAAATTATAGTTATTTTATTCTCAAGGACGATAGGGGCCCTATCTACTCGGTGCTCATCATATTCAAGTCTGACGAGATAGAGACAAATCGCTTCGTCGTCGTCGACAAAATAAGGTCCGTCGCTAGGACACCGACCATAATTATTTTAATACTGTAACAAACATTATATTACGACTCTAAACTTTTAACTTTCAACCATCTCTGAAAGACAACATCGTCGCGGCGCTCATTTTATTAGAGCCCGACGAGATAGAATTAAGTCGATTCTACGTCGTCGAAGGTCGAAATACGATTAATACGACAAACTGTAATGGTTAGCCTGTTTTTACGTCGCCATCTAAAAGTGATCCGTAGCTCTCCCAAAGACGACATCGGCGCGGCGCTCGTTCTATCGGAGCCCGACGAAGTCGAGGTGAGTAAAATTAAATGATTTAATTTCCCCTTTCTATCCGTTTCTCGTAACGTTTGGTCGAAAAACGACAAATTGTAATAGCGAGCGCGTGTTTCACGTTGCCATCGAAAAATGATTTGTCGCTTTCTCAAGGACGATATATATGCGGCGCTCGCTCTATTCCGATAGAACGAGCGCCGCGTCGGTGTCCTCCTCGAGAGAGGAGATGTTTTTACCGTATAGTTTTATCTGAGTCTGTCGACATCGACGCGGCGCTCGTTCTAACAAAGCCCGGCGAAATAGAGGCAAATCGATTCCACATGGTCAACAAAATAAAATCAATCGCTCCTTCTGACGATACCAACGCGATGCTGGTTCTATCGGAGGTCAAGGTGAGTAAAAAAAAATTGCGTTTCTATATGTTTCTTAACGTTTGGTCGATTAATACGATAAATTGTAATAGCAGCGCAATTTTTACGATGCCATAAAAATATAATCCGTCGCTTTCTCAAGGACAGATATCGGTCCATTCTGTAAATTATATTATTTTGCTTTCAACTCTTTTTTCGTAACGTTTGTTTGCAATACGATTAATACGACCAACTGTGATAGCAAGCATGTTTCCGCGTCGCCGTCGATAAATGATCTGTCGCCTTCTCAAAAACGACATCGATGCGGTGCCCGTTCTATCCGATTCGATGTCGTCATTAAAATTAGGCCTGTTGCTCTTTCGAGGACGCCGACTATTATTTTGGTACGGAAAAAACCATTTCGGAACGGTAATAGCGAGGGAGGATGACAACGTCACGGCCCTCGTTCTATAGGAACCCGACGAGGTAAGTAAAATATAACTAGTTTATTTCCTCTGACTATCCCTTTCTCGTAACGTTCGATTGAAATACGATTAATATACGGCGAACTATAATAACGAACGAGTTTCCGCGTCCCCGTTGGAAAATGATCCCTCGCTCTCTTAAAAAGACATCGATGCTGCACCCGCTTTATCGAAACCGGGCCATAAAGAAACGAACCTTGAGGACGACACCGTCGCGGCGTTCGTTTTATCGGAACCCGATGAAGTCAAGATGTGTAAAAATAAATTATTTGTATTCTTTATAAGGTTCGAAAACAATAAATCACAACGCTAGATTTAAACGTACTAACTATAACGGTAATACCGAGCGTGTTTCGACATCACCAACAAATAATGGTTCGTCACTCTCTCGAATACGACACCGTCGCGGTGGTCGTTCTGTCGGAGCCTGACAAAGTCGAAATACGATTGATACAACGAATTGTAATAGAGAGTGTTTTTTACATCGCCATCAAAAATGATCTGTAGCTTTTTCAAGGACAACGTCAAGATAAGGTCCGTCGATCTCTCGAAGACACTGACAGTATTATTTCAATACGGTAAAAACATTTAAGCGAGCGTGTTAAGACGTCGGGCCGACGAATAATGGTCCGCCGCTCTCACGAAAACGACACCGAGGCGGCGCTCGTTCTATCGGAGCCCGACGAAATCGAGGTGAGTAAAATTACATTAATTTATTTCTCCTCGTTATCTGTTTTTCGTAACGTTTGGTCGAAGTACGACAAATTGTAATGGCGAGCGCATTTTATACGATGCCACCAAAAATGATCCGTCGCTTTCTACGCGGCGCTCGCTCACCGACATATATTGATCCGTTCGGTAAATTATTTTATTTTGCTTTTAACTCTTTTCTCGTAACGTTTGTTCGAAATACGATTAATACGATATACCGCGATAGCGAACGTGTTACCGCATCGCAGTCGATAAATGATGTCCGTTTCTCAAAGACGACATCGACGCGGTGCCCGTTTTATCCGATTCGATGTCGTCGTCGAAATAAGTTTCGTCACTTTATGAAGTTCAAACAATTAATCACGATGCTAGAGTAGAGTCGATTTGACGTCGTCGACAAAATAAGGTCCGTCGCTCTCTCGAGCACAACACCGACGCGGCGTTCTTTCTATTGGAACTCGACGAAGTCAAGGTGCGTAAAATTTAATTAGTTTATTTCGCCTTTCTGTCCTTTACATTCGGTTAAAATACGATCGTTGTATTCAAACCCGGTGAAATAGAGGCGAATCTCGAGAATGACGCCGACGCGGTGTCGGAACCCGACAAAGTTAAGGTGAGTAAAAATAAACTATCATTACGAGGTTTTTCGTCGATTTCTTAAGGACGACATCGACGCGGCGCTCGCTTTAATTCGAGCCCGACGAGATAGAAGCGAATCGTTGTCGTCAAATTAAGGTCCGTCGCTCTCTCTCTCGAGGACACTGACCGTATTATTTTGGTACTGTAAAAACATTTAATTTCGACGCTAAAACTGAAACGGCGATATCGAGCGTGTTTCGACGTGTTTCGAGTAACGATCCGCCGTTCTCTCGAGGACGACGTCGACGCGGCGCTCGTTCTATCGGAGCCCGACGGAGTGGAGGTGAGTAAAATGACATTAATGTATTTTTCCTCTCTATCTGTTTTTCATAACGTTTGGTCGAAATACGACAAATTGTAATAGCGATAGCATTTTATACTATTCGTTCGGTAAATTATCTTATTTTGTTTTTAACTCTTCTCTCGTAACGTTTGTTTGAAATACGATTAATACCACAAACCGCGATAGCGAACGTGTTTCCGCATCGCCGTCAATAAATGATCTGTCGCTCTCTCAAAGACGACGTCGACGCGGCGTCCGCTCTATTCGAAATAGAGGCGAATCTCGAGAATGACACCGACGCGGTGTTCGCTTTATCGGAACCCGACAAAGTTAAAGCCATATTATAACATTTTCAAACAAAAGAGATTAGCATTTATTTGCCATAAAATGTTAGCTTTTATTGTCAGATATATCCCCTTTTATTTTTGAGCCGAACAACTACGGCAAAGCAAAGAAAATTGGAATTTACTACCAGCGCACATATCGCCAATACGTACCACTCCTTCGGTCATGTTGTGGTACGACCCTTTGTTGTGTATAATCACCGTCCCGCACGCCGTGTACGTACTGTGTGTTATGAACATCGTGTATGCGTTCGACTAATAATTCCATCGTAATAATAAAGCGCCGGTTCCGGCGTTTTATTCAAAATCTCGGATTTTGACAAAACTACAGCACCTAGAGTCTTGATTTTTGCAGGGTATATTGGTTTAATAAAGTACAATTTAATCGCGTAAAAAAAGGAATTTTAAAAATTCAGTGAGGGCGTTTTCCTCAGCAAATGTTATAATATGGCTTTAAGGTGGGTAAAAATAAACTGTCGTTAAGAGGTTTTTTGTCGCTTTCTTATGTACGACATCGACGCGGCGCTAAATTTTATAAAAACTCGAACGGCGATGTCGAGCGTGTTTCGACATCACCGGGGAATACGACAAACCGTTAATAGCGAGCGAGTTTCCGCGTCGCCGTCAAAAAATGATCTGTCGCTCTTTTAAAACTACATCGATGTCGTCGTCAAATTCAACGCTCAACTTTACAAAAACTCGAACGGCGATATCGAGCGTGTTTCGACATCACCGACGAATAACGATCCGCCGTTCTCTCGAGGACAACATCGACGCGGCGCTCGTTCTATCGGAGCCCGACGGAGTGGAGGTACATATAAATTGATGTTTTTACGTCGCCATCAAAAAATGGTCCTTGGCTCTCTCGAAGACAACATCGACGCGGCGCTCATTCTATATGAGAGCTCAACGAGATAGAGGTAAATCGATTCGACGTCACCGAAAAAGATCTATCGTTCTCTCTGGGACAATACCAACCTGAGCCCGACGAGATGGAGGTGAGTAAAATTAAAGTACTTTTTTTTTGCCTTTTCATCTTTTTTCGAATAATGGACTGCTGCCGCTTTCTCTCTCGAGAAAGAGAAAAAATGACCCCGACGCGGCGTTCGTCCTATCGGAGCTTGTCGAAGTCGAGGTAAGTACACTTAGTTTATTTCGCCTTTCTTTCCTTTTCTTGTAACATTCGGTTAAAATATGTTTAATACAACCGTTCTATTCAAGCCTGACGAGATAGAGACAATCGGCCGAACAATGGCACGCTCCCTAAGTTATAGAACGAAGTCGACGCGTCGCTCGTTCTATCGGAGCTCGACGAAGTCGAGGTATATAAAACGCGTTTTTTTACGTTGCCATCAAAAAAAGATCCGTTGCTCTCTCAAAGACATCGACACGGCGCTCGTTCTATCAGACGAGATAGAGGCGAATCGATTAAACGTCGTCGTCAAAATAAAGTCCGTCGCTCTCTCCGGGACGACACCGACGCGACGTCCGTTTTATCGGAGCTCGACGAGGTCAAGGTGGGTAAAATTAATTTATTTTAGTCCGCCTTTCTATCTTTTGCTCGTAACGTTTTGGCCAAATACGACAAACTGTTATGTATGTAGCGTGTTTTTACGTTGCCATCACGAAGTCGAGGTGAGTAAAGTTAAAACTATTTTATTTCGCCTTTCTATCCTTTCTTCGTAACGGTCGGTTAAAATACGATTATAACGACCGTTTTCCGTTTTGTCCGAGCCCGACGAGATAGTGGCTAAATAAGGTCCGTCGCTTTCTCGCCCGACGAAGTGTATAAGATGATCCGTGGCTCTTTCAAAGACGACATCGACGCGACGTTCATTCTATCAGAACCCGATGAGATTCGAGCCCGAAATCGATTCAATGTCGTCAATGAATAAGGTCGGTTTATTGGAAAACGTCAAAGTCAATGTGAGTAAAAGTAAGTTATCTTTATAAGGTTCCAAAACAATTAATCACAACGCTAAACTTTAAACGTAATAACTAAAACGGTAACATTGGGCGTGTTTCGACAAATAGTGGTCCGTCACTCTCTCGAGTGCGACACCGACGCGGCTGTCGTTTTGTCAGAGCCCGACAAAGTCGAAATACAAGTAATACAACGAATTGTAATAGCGAGTGTGTTTTTACATCGCCATCAAAAATGATCTGAAGCTTTCTCAAAGACAACATCTACGTAAATACCTTTTGGGGGGCTGGAAAATATTTTTTTCATGTCGAAATTTTTTAAACTTTGACTTTAAGCTTTCTTTTGCCTCCCCCCTCTTAATGGACCTAAAACTTTTTGACCCCCCCTCATATTAGGTTCAAAACTATTTTGACCCCCCCCCCCTCATGTACCATTCTACATCAAAGGACAGGGCAGAGGAAATATATTAATGACACTTAAATTTGTATTGATGTGCAATGAAATTGTACGTCCATGTCATTGATATAAAATGTGTGAAATTGTGGAAATGTTTTATCATTTTGTTAAGGGATCTAGAATGAGCGTTTTGAGCGTTTCGACCATAGACATACCACCTAGACCTATAACTGCCCATCCCTAACTAGACTTGATCCACCAGTCCTTCAACTGCTTACGCACGGTCATCGGGTTGTACTTGCTTATTTCTGAACTTGTTTATGTATTTTGTAGGCCTATTCACTTGTTTACTATTTTCTATTATTAATTTATTATACTATTAACATATATTTGAAAAATAATAAAGAGAGAAAGAAAGAAAGAATAAAAATCCCTAATATATCCTAATAAAAGCATACAATAAAGCTAAATTGAGAAAAATAGCATTCAATCTGGCAACAGATCATCAGCATTTTTAGGGGACATGAGAGCACATCAGACATATCGAATTGCATTCTGAATACGAAGAATGTCTTTCTGATATCAAATAATTTTCATTTTTAAATTCACGATATAATACAAATTTTATGACAAATTATTAAAATTTGATATTTTTCCCATTTTTGATATGTTTTTTAGGTGTTTTGGGAAAAAAATTCATATCTTCAATACGAAAGGTCAAAATTTTCAATTGATCGTCGGCTTTTCATCCCACCTACATACACTTTAAGTATAAATCATCAGATTTATAAAGTTTACTTCGAGTACTGTTAAATATCAAAAATATCAAAAATAATATCAAATTATTTGATATCAGAAGGACATTCTTCGTATTCAGAATGCAATTCGATATTTCAGTGGTGCTCTAATGTCCCACAAAATACTGTCCAAAGGTTCATACCCCACCCCTTAAGTACGGTAGCTCATAAGTATGTTTTATGCAACCCGGGAACCCAGTATTAAAAAAACCCATCCTGTATTTGAGCATTTCATGTATTTGAGCTTCAATGTTCAAAAAAAGGCTTTAAGGCCAGAGTAGGTGGGAGAGAACATGATCCTTTTCGAGCATTTCTGAATTGTATGTCCAAAGTATATAAAACTATACATTTTTTGAAAGGAAATGAGTCACAGAATCACATGGTGACGTCAGATTTGTTCTAAAATCTCGAGTTTGTGAAAAAATCACAAAAAATCACTTTTTACCCCAATTTGTTTTGTGACAACTTAGAAAAATATCCGTTCGGAGTAAAAAAAATCAGTTAGCTTTTCAAGAAGAAGAGACATGAACTTAGGGAAAGTTTTTTTAAATTTTTTTGAAATTCGTCTCTTTTTTTCAAAATATTGAAAAAAACATGTGGAAAAAGCAATTTTTCTATTAAGCTAAAAATTGCACATAATGGTGTATATTTTTGTTTAAAACAAATATTTAGAAAAATGAGAAAACCCTCCCTAGGCTTTAATGTACTCTAAACGATAGTGCAAAAAGTTTACCTTTTGTTTGCATGTTTTTCGAGTTATCTTGTCACAAAAATCGTTCAATGTTGTCAAAAGTGAACTCTGAGAAATCGACGTTTTAGTAAAAAAAAATGTCAAAATTATGCACAAAACGTTCTTGTATTTTAAAACGGTAAGACTTTCACGCTTGTAAAAGCTGTATCTAGTGCATGGTCTAAATATGCATCTTTTTGCACCAATAAATCTATAATGTCTGCTTTCAGTGCGCCAAGATTCAAAATAATTAAAAAATCTAAGTGGCATTTTGAGGGTACAAAATCGGAACTTTTATTATAAATTGGAAATAAAAGTAAGCCTATTCGCGGCAAACGCACGTACAGCGAAAAACATGGCGGCGTCCATGCACGCGCTTGTTGATGTCCTTCCTCATTTCTTCGCGTGCATTTTAAATAGATAAAGACGCGCGGAAAACGCATGGAATTGCTCCTTAAGGGGTTGTTTGGAACGACAGGTAAGTCAGGGGTCAAAAACAAAATTTTTACCTTTTTGACCTCAGCACATGTGTATGTATGATCTGCCATACAAAAATTAAAAAAAAACAATACCTCAAAGTATAATTTTTAATGTTTTTGTCATAATCACGCTTTTCTACAAATTTCATCTGTTTGTACCGGGGGCGTGTCTGTTGCCAGGTAGGCCTACATGACAGCATAGACACACGTTACAACCTTGAATAATAATACAGAATTGTGACGTTATATTATTCTTAACCTATCTTAGAACTGCCTATTATTTCAATTGTTATACTGTTCTGGTTGGTTTATTGCATATACTGTATAGAAATTATGCAATATGACGTCGAGCATGACAGAGTCATCTTCATTCAAATAAAATTCAGGTACCCGTAAGGTACCACGGAGCAATTCGCACGATAATACAATAAAACAGATGAAAGGTATGAATGGTTGTGGAATCGAATTGCAGACCTGTCCCTCTGTCACCTTAGAACTGCATTTCGAAGGCAATGGTAGGTAATAAACCAACCTGAACGGTATAACAATTGAAATAACAGCATGTCTTGGTCTCAATTCAAGATGTGCAATTTGGACACACATGGGTGACCGGACAGCGTTAATCTGCATTTTTGGGAAATCATTTATTGGGGAGTTGTGAGTTAGTTTGCAGAGTTTTGCACGTTTTTTTAGACGTAACATGATGATGCATGTGTGGGTGGGTGCTTGTGTTAGGATGTCGTTACCTCATCATTTCGGCTTAAAATGTTCGGTGTGATGTGTGCTTTGTGTGATAGCACCTGTGCGAAGTTGAGGACTTACATTTCATTTATTATTAATTTTCTAATAGACAGACACGTATAGCAGAAACAGTTTCACCTTAATTTACTGGTCTTCCACATGATAGTTATTTATAATAGGAATGTACAACATTTAACACCATAATGTGAAATTCTTGTCAAATTTGAATCTTGAAAGATGATGAAATAATATACGTAATAACATTTAAAGCCGAAATGATGAGGTAAATGAAATAAATAATTAATTAATTAATTAATTAATTAATTAATTAATTAATTAATTAATTAATTAATTAATTAATATTAATAAATAAATAAATAAATAATAAATAAATAAATAAATAAATAAATAAATAAATAAATAAACAAATAAATAAATAAATAAATAAATAAATAAATAAATAAATAAATAAATAAATAAATAAATAAATAAATAAATAAATAAATAAATAAATAAATAAAAAAAAATTCATCCGTTATCCTCTATAAAACAGCAAATTTATTTGAGTCCAATAAGGTGCCATGGGGCACGTGTAAAATTCACAAATATGTAAAAAAAAAAGGTTTGGGAAATATCAACGTTAAAATTTCACGTTCAAACGTCGTCACTTTATGCCTTCCAAATAATGTACATTTTCCTGATTTTTGCCCTTAACTGGTGGCATTATTTTCATAAAGTCATTGAGGTTAAATGTTTCAGTTAATTAAACATTCATGCAATATGAAGGTCTTTCTTTTTGTTCACAATTAGGATAAAACTTAATTAATCTTCAAGACAGTGGTAAGTTATGGGGTACACGCCGATATTCTTGAGGTCATTAGTCCAAAACCCAGTAATTTCGTTCTATACCCTAAACTTCACTAACTTATAACCTAAGCTTTAATCCTAAACCTAAACCTAGCCCTATAACCCCAAACCTTAATCCATGACTCTCTGAATCCTAACTCTCACTTCTAACTCCTCACCCCGCAACCCTTAATACACACACACCCCCACCCACACCCCACACACCGTGTAGCACCCACATCCACACACCCACACGCCATCGACCATGTCGACTTCAAACATATCCCCATATTCCAAAGACCTCACTCTGCTCTAACTCCTATTCTACCATATAATAACTCGTCATTAAAAACTCAAAAAAAAAAAATTACATGCTGCTGGAATATGATTTTAGCTGTTGTTTTGTTGCTCCTCCTACTCGTTGGCTGATTTATACTTCAACAGTTCCTCAAAGCGATATCAGAAAAGCCACTATCTCATTGTTCATTGGCCCGCAGTATGCGCCGCCCCGGGGAACCCAACTTTAGAATTGATGGGTATATGTGCCTACAGGCGTCGCGAAGTAGGGGCATATCAGTACAAAACGTTGGGGTTTTTTTTTTATTAAAAAAAGGGTCATTATGTACAATCAAAATGAAAAAGGGGTCATTGGGTATAATATTTTGAAAACTGGAGGTGCCTGGTCATCGGGTATAGTCGGCTTCAAAAGAGGGGCATATATTGACAGGCACATACCGTCACCTCTAAAGTTGATGCCCCCCGGGTGCTCGCATTATATTTTGTTCATGGCTCGGCTTTTAAAACTCCCACACATCACAATAAGGCTATTGAAAAGTGTATAGAATAGCTAATGATAGACCGGTCCCTGCGATTAGTCGCGGACCCGAGCGACAATATATAGTAAACACATCGAGTTTATAACACAAGTGACAGAAGTCGTGAATTATGGAGGGTTTCATTGAACTTCTACCAGCAAAATATGGAATAATACTAACACAAGACACCAATCGAGATGATGATACCAGCCATAATGGAAGGTTTGTATTTGACCTTCTTATGAATCCAATTTCGTGGCGAGAAGTTGAAAAGGTAATGTATATTTCAAGAAATTTGGGTTCAAAATTCCGTATCAGCTCGTATCATCAATTCCGTAAATATGGCGTATAGAGGCACAACTTGACAATAAACTGAACTATTTAAACGTAAAGGACGCACTGGATACACATAAATTTGTGTTTCCTTGCTGGCGGAATAGTTGAAAAACTCTTTTTTGGCAAAAAAGTTGGACAATTTATGAATTATGATTGGCAAAATAGCGAAAGGAAAGAGACTTTTCCAACCATGTAAAACTACACTGGGTTGTTGACATGGTCGACATACATTAAGGCATATGCATGTTCCTAAAGTAGGTAAGTACTATAATTAATTGTTTAAAGTGCTCAACATACCAGCAAAAAGTCATAGGGTCATCAAAGTACAGGGACTTTGTGAAATACTGGGTACAAAAAAAAGTGCGTGAGCCGATATGCAACATCAAAATAAAAGCCGATTTACATAATTTCCCATGACCTTACAGAAGTAATCATGCTCAAATATAAAACTATAGAGTTTGGTTCTTGATATGCACCATCAATTGTGTACTTGTGATCAATATTGCTAGGCAAACAATCACAGCAAACATGCCAAAATCCTCCCATTTCTCCTCCATTTACAAACAAATAAACCCATCCCTTAAAGGGTACATAACACAAAATAGCTTTCCATAGACTTTACGTGCAAAATAGGGGTCACGTTTTAGGCCATAAGTCGAGTTACCTCTAGCTTTGAAATATATATTTGATATCATCTTAATCAGAACAAAATTCTGCATAACATATCTGAAAATGACACAATATTTTAGGTCTACTTTTTGAGAAAATTAGCGTTATATAAAAAGGCCTGATTTTCCCGTGTTTACATCCGACTGCTATTGGTTGGTTGGTTGGTTGACGTAGATCCCTCCTTTGAATTAGGAGCACCAGATTTCTTAGAAATCTGTAAAAGTCACAGTTTAGTGAATTTTGACCTCGTGTGTTCATGCGCCCATAATCGTAAATATCACTCAAATTTTTGCATTTTCTTTTCAAATTTGCAGAGATCACATTCACAAAATCTAGTAAAAGACGATTTTTAACACTAAAATTGTTAATATTATACCGATTTTCTTCAATCTTTATGCAAAGTTGGGACTATAGTCGTGATAAACTTTTACCAGAAACCGCTTCACAGGCGGATTTAGTGGTATGAACCCTTGACTGCAAATTTTTGTTTTGTTTACATCAATCACATTTAGGGCCTACTGGCGTGAACAACATATTTATTTATTTATTTATTTATTTATTTATTTATTTGAACAGACGCTTTTGAATCAGCGGCACACGCCTAAATTGGCGGTGCGTTCATATAAAAGACAAAAAATACCTTTCAAACAACAACAACAATAACTCATAGTAGGCCTAATCAATATAAATATTAAATAATGTACAATGTATAAAAGATACACAACCCACTCACGCACACCCCCACGCTCTCACCCCTACACACCATTCATATCACATATACCCTCACACACATGTACACAAGATCAATCTTATGTATATTGGTCTATATTACAATAATTACAATCAAAATTATTTACAATCATATGTACAAAGGTAAATCAAATCAAATCAAATCAAATCACGCACACGGCACACCCCCACGCTCTCATCCCTCTCACCTTTACTCTCCCACACCCATATCACACATACATACCCACCCCACATGCACACCAAAGCATACTTATGTAAGCCTATATAACAATAATTACAATCATAACTATTTACAATCATATGTACATAGGTGAATTAAATCAAATCAAATCAAGTTACAAAGTACATTTGATAGGCCTACAGATTTTACCAGCATCATTATTTGTATTAGGCCTATAGTGAAACATATTTGGAATTATTTTGAATTTTAAACTATATTTACAATCATATTATATATGTACAAGAGAGTCCTATATACATAGGTTTACAATTAAACAAATTAATTATAAAGAACATTTAAACAAATTTCACTAGCATCACTTTATCAGTTAATTTTATATTTCCTTAATAATCGATGATCTATACCGGGGATCTATATGTCCACGCACGTTTTAAAAAGGATTTGCAAAATATATCGAAACAATTACCACCTTCTTCCCAACTTACGGGGGT
This sequence comes from Amphiura filiformis, assembly GCF_039555335.1. Classification (NCBI taxonomy): domain Eukaryota; kingdom Metazoa; phylum Echinodermata; class Ophiuroidea; order Amphilepidida; family Amphiuridae; genus Amphiura; species Amphiura filiformis. Next base: position 50,550,893 of record NC_092634.1, on the reverse strand, counting down.
ACCTAACATGAAACATATTTTTATATCTAAATCACCCGCTATGAATGTTTGCCAAAGGGCCTCTAGATTTCGGTCACCGAGGTCACGCTCCAGCTTTAAATAAATACTCTTCAGAACGAATATTATTCATAATATTCATATTAGCTGCAAGTGAAAAGGAAGTGTCTGAGGTCTTCAATGCTCCCTTTAGAAAGAGAACAAGATTTGTCCATGCCCTCATTCCATCTATATATTCTGCCATTTAGGGGAAGGATGTTAGAACGTGCTTTAAATTTCAGGTTGGTTCCTTTGAAATCAGTTTCGTCAAGAAGGTACTTTTCCAAAATAAGAGAATTCTTGTATTTAACATAATCTGTGAGGGAAGATTTGCTTCTTGCTTCTTGCATCTTCACACCATGCATTTTCGTAAACAGCTTTGTTGATCTTCTTGAATGTATTTCCCCATTTTGGATTAAGTGACGAGTTGTAAGTGAAGTGTTGATTCATATTACATTTATCAAGAGCAGTTTTCTTAACCATTTAAACCGAGTTTGGTGACATTACGATGATTTAGAGTAAATAAAGTGTTGAAAAGCAGTCTTGGCCATCGGTGTATATCCATTGAACTTAGACGAGCAAAATAAGTTATTTTACAAGATTCTTGGATGGAAGCAACTGATTGCCATCCTAAGTCGCCATAAAGAGCAGCAGTCGGAGTGTTGCGTGGGGCCTTAAGAATATACCCTGGGAGAATATACCGGGCCATTTGTAACTGTAGGTTTTCAATTCTTTTCATATCTGTTTCACCCCCGCATGTCCAAACAGCGCATGCATAATTTATGCACGGAAGAGCAACGGTGCGCCATAAGATATCTCCATAAAAATATACTCTATTAAAGTCATCGTGATTGTTCAAGATCGACTTAAGTTAATATAACCAATAAGTGTTCCTTTTTTCACAACTTCATTGACATGAGTGTGATCTGAAAGGTTTTTTGATATATGTACCCCGAGATATTTGTAACTGTCACAACTAGATATTGTACTATCACACAAATTCCATACTTTATCCTTTTTCACTTGTTTACCAACTACTAAAACATTAGACTTATCGTAGTTGAAATCTAGTTTCCACAGTCGTGAAAACGATGATGCAACGTCTAGCATTTTTTGAAGTTCTTCTTCGTCATTAGCAAGAAGAACGACGTCATCAGCCCAAAATAAATAACTTATTTGAATATCACAAATTCGAGTACCTGTTCCGCAGTCATTGAGAATTTTTGCAAGTTGATTAATATATATATTAAACAGTATCGGAGATAGTACGCATCCTTGTTTTAAACCTTCCTCCACATCAAAGAAGTCAGTGTCAATATTTCCAAAATTAACTTTACATTCTACATTACAATATAAGCTTTCAATTAGCCTCTATGCACCTCCTCGTATTCCCATGTTCCAGGCAAATAAAAGAAGACCGTTTCTCCATACAGTATCAAAAGCTTTTCGGAAATCCAAGAAGGCCAAGAAGGTTGGTTTATTCTCAGCCAGTCTAGTGGCAATGATACTCTTAATTGTGAAAATGTGATCCTCACATCTATGGTCCTTCCTGAAACATACTTGTATCTCCGAGAGTGTATCATTTTCCTCCAGAAAATTGGCAATTGAATTTGAAATAATACGATTAAATATCTTAGAAACACATGAAGTTAGGGTAATACGGTTTAGGTTTAGGTTTTATTAAACAGATGCATCGCAGCCAAAGGCTGAATTAGTACCGTTTTACAAAAATACAATATAAATATAAATATATATAAATACAAGATTATACAAAAACAGACCAATTAGATGAGACATATCAAAATGTGAGCAATCAAAAAAAAAAACCAACAACTTTGCATGGAGTCTCAGGAGGAGAATGAAGAGGATGGAAGCCAGAGGCGAGACAACCTACTTATTGAGAAGATGGTTAGATGGATATAGTAGGGTACCGGGCTGTTGGCGAATCTTTCAGTGCGCATTGTCAGCCTGGAAAACTCATCATCATTCCTGAGACTCCTACCATGGACCTCCTTCCTTCTACGAGGGAGAAGCCCGCTAGTGCGTTCACATGATGGAAGCGACTGAGCAAAAGTAAGGCAGTGATTCTCCCTCCTAGTGGAAAGGGGGTCCAAGTTGCAAGTACTGAGAGCATGTTTGTAAGAAATGAACTTGTTATAACCTAATATAATCTTGCAGGCCCTCTTCTGGATACGTTCAATCATCAAGGCTTGTTTAGCAGTAAGAGAAGAATGCCAGATTACATCGGCATATTCCAGGAGAGGGCGAACATAACAAGAAAAAATGGTGATCAATTCAGTGGTGTTGAAACCAAAACGTTTTAACTTACTAAGAATAAACAATCTTTTGTTGGCATTTTGGCATATACCCGGACCCGGGGCATATATGATTAACTTGAGTATCCCATTTGAGATCCGCCTGGATGTAAATACCAAGAACTTTGGCATGATGAACATATACTTCAGAGAAGTGTTACCAATTATAAGGCCAGTGAGTGGAGGTGGATTTCTCATAACAGATGTAAATAGCTTGGCATTTGTCAGGATTTAATTTAAGTTGATTTCTCAAGGACCAATCCAGGAACTCATCAAGATCAGCCTGAAGACTGCTGCCCTCATTACAGTTGCGGTTCTCCGCAAAGGTAAGATCATCAACATATTTCCAGTAATGAGAGCAGCAGCCCTGAGCCGCATCATTGATGACCGCCTGGAAGGTGATAGGACCAATTTTGGTGCGCTGACGTCGAGGAACACCTACATGCAACTGAGCATAATCGGACAATGTTTTATTATATCTAACACATTGACGACGGTCACTGAGAAAGTTGATGACCCAAGGCACTATAGCCCCCCTGACACCCAAGGCCAATAACTTGTCAATCTCTGTAATTATTTAGATCCTTTATATCACCCTTTTTAAAAATTGGAATAATTATACCTTTATTCCATTCCTGAGGGATTTTTTCTAAGTAAGTTAACCTTTTGAACAAGGTGAACATAGAACTATTTAGTGCATCACCGCCATTCTTGATGAGTTCATTTGTGATCGAATCAATGCCGGGTGCTTTGTTGTTTTTAGCATCATTAATAGATTCAATTACATCGTCAAGTGTGAAAACAATACTATGCAGAAAATTATCAGAAATATCACAATCACTGTGACTGCTCAAGTATTTAACATTTGAGTGCATATCATTAGGGACGCACCATTAGATTCTCAGGGGGGGGGGGCATGGGAGTTTGGGTCGAAGGCGGCGGAATTTTTTTCGCCTCCGAGAGCACCAACTTTTTTTTGTTTTCGCTGCCTTCGGCGGCAAAGTATTTTTTTTTCAATTTTAATGTAAATTTTTATACAAAGTTGGTTTGGGGAAATTTTTTTTTTACTCATCAGTGAGGCAAAATTTTTTTTTTCGTCTCACTAGTGAGCAAAGTTTTTTTTTTCGTCTCACTAGTGGGCGAAGTTTTTTTTCTTCAAAAAACTCCCATGCCCCCCCTGGAAATCTAATGGTGCGCCCTTAATAAATTCCTCTTGATACAATTGGTTGTTCATCTTGCCTAGTGAGTTATAATACTGTGAAACCGTTTGGTTCATAACTTTACAGTCATATATAAGTAATAATGTTATTGGAGTTTGGTAGTTTTAAAGAGCACACGTTATTATTTTCATTTTTATGTCCTCCTTGCCCTTTTCTTTTCCTTTACCCTCCAGATTTTATCTTTCATTTTGACAGGGGAACTTTTTCTTTCATCTTTGTCATGGGGCCACTTTTCCCCCTTGCCCCTTGGCTACGCTACTGCCGAAATTGTGTGTTTTACTATTTGATGCAATTTTACCCTATTTGGGCCAAAACACGGTACTCTTCGATGTGCTAAAAAGTTGCATAGGGCAATAAAAATTATTGTATTTTTTCTCCTACTAGGAATTTTAGGGCGATGTCCCCCGGGGCCCCGTGGAAAAATTATGGGGTGGAAACGTATACCCCGGTTCTCCAAGCTTTCTCTGCCTATGATTGTAATGCAACATGATTTAGTTGTAGGCCTATATATCAGTGATCAGTGGTGATAATAAATTAATAATCTGTACTGCATGAAACATTAGGCCTATTGTAAAAATTGTCAAAACTAAAGAAGAACAAAGATATTACACCTATTTAGTGATTTAAAGAGCAGACCAGAAGGAACTGACACAAACCTCAAAATTAAGTTATAGACAACAAGACAATTTTTAACACTTCATACTTATATATCTTTGACTATTGAATGACTTGTCAAAATACGGTACATAAAGGACTTGATAAATTATGGAATGAACTCATGTTCGGGGGGGGGGGCAGGCTATTTTATATTTTTTGCTTCAGGACTAATGTTGCTAAAGTTTTTACACCCCCCCCCCCTCTACGTGCTCAAAAACTTTTTAACCCCACCCCCTGTTCAAACACCCAAAACTTTTTAACCCCCCCCAAGGAGTCGGAACTCCTAAAATTTTATGACCCCCTACATACGGAATTTTCCAGCCCCCTAACCAAAGTATTTATGAACACTCCCTAAAAGACCCCAAAAATTCTTATTCCTCATATTTCTGCTTTTTCAGGCGATTTTCAACCAAAAAACCAAGAAAAACACTTGAGGCTGTTCGCAGCTCCAAGCAAGACCCCATGTTCTCAGCTCCAAAAGACCCACTCACCCTGAGACGAATACCCGGTATATATTCGTCTCAGCTTTTACCCAGACAACATACACACATTGGCCCAATATTGGAAAGCCATTGGCAATCTTGGCATTGGTATTTTCTTGGGAAGCAATATTGGGTCAATATTGGTTTCTCATTGGCAATTATTGGCATTGGCGTTACATTGGCAACGATATTGGATCAATATTGGTTTTCCATTGGCAACTTGGCATTGGTAAAATCTTGGCAAGAAATATTGGACTAATATTGGTTTTCCATTGGCATTATTAGCATTGGCCTTGCATTGGCAAAATAGGCCTATATTGGATCAATATTGGTTTTCCATTGACAACTTGGCATTGGTGTAATCTTGGCGAAAAATATTGGGTTAATATTGGTTTTCCATTGGCATCATATCATTGGCATTACATTGGGAAAAGGTATATTGGATCAATGTTGGTTTTCCATTGGCATTGGCGTAATATTGGCAAGAAATATTGGGTCAATATTGGTTTTGCATTAATGTTGCATTAATGTGGGCGTGGTTTTGAAACCCTGACAATTTTACTATCAAAATACAATATTTGATTATTATCATTTTCATTTTGAAGGGCCCATGTTATTATTATAAAGAAGAGGCAGCGAGTTTACGCTTGTTCCGAATATTTTATTTACTGCGCCTTATAAAGAATCTACGTGAGCAAGGCATAATTTTTATCTGATGACACCATAGAATAAATATTTCATTTATCAATGGCTCAGTTTTGTGAGCTTAGTTTGTTATCGAACTTTAATACTTTGCACATCAGTTAATACTAATTCAATTGTGCTGAGTGCAAGTAACCTGTAAATTTCCTTTTCAAAGGAAATATCTGGTTCAACAGGTGACCAATAATGCCTGAATCCAGGGCCCATGAGCATATAAGCTTGGTACAATATTGGCATACAATTATGGATGCCAATGAATTAGGGAACGTTCATAAATACTTTGGTAGGGGGGGCTGGAAAATTTTGATTTCGGTATGTCAAAACTTTTTTTACCCCCCCTCTGTCTGTATGTTAAACTCTTAAAACCCCCCCTCTTTATGGACTGAAAACTTTTTGACCCCCCCTTTTGTATACACCCAAACTTTTTACCCCCCGCACACATAATGAAGGTATACTTAATATACTCCGCTCTTGTTTATACTATAGGTAATGCTTTATTTTACTAGTATATAGTGGATTAAACTTAACGCAGTTTCAACCTTGTTACAAATTCAAACAAACAGATCTGCAATACACTTATCATTTATCAGTGTCACTCTTCAAGGCCTTATGTCTATAATAGGCCTAAATTGTCCATAAGTTCAGGACATCATAAATAAATTGCTTTCAAATAAGGTCTGAAAAGTTATTGCACGGATGTATCAGGGGCATAGCCAGCTTTCTTGAGGGGGGGGGCAAATAAAATTTTGGGGCACAGACGAAAAACAATTGCAGTTGCTTTACATACATAGCCTATATACTGGAGCTTCAAGAAAATGCTTGACTGGATGTGTGCGCGTAGCGCGAATTTTTTTAAATAATAATATTTATGCCCATGATCGGGATGAAAAGGGCTTATTGTGAGAATGTGCGCGCGCAGCGTGGAAAAATTTTGTATTTTACTTTTTGACCCCCCCTTTATGGGTGTCAAAACTTTCTTGACCCCCTTTGCCATGTCAAAAACTTTCTTGACCCCCCTTTTGGAAGGTCAAAACTTTTTGACCCCCTACAAATTTTCCAGCCCCCCCACCAAGGTATTTATGAACGTTCCTTACCAACAGAAAACAATATTGGTTAGACATTGGCCCAGTATTGATATCGATATTGAGCCATGGGTGACCCAATATTGGCCAATTTAAATATTGCCAATATTGGGCCAATCCAGGGCCCATGGGCAAAACATCTTGGTACAATATTGTATCTAATAATGGGCCAATAAAATTTTAATATTGGACCAATACCGGCCCAAGATTGTAATGCTGTCTGGGTACCGGTACGGCATCAGCTCCCAAAGACCCACCACCTCAAAATTCCGGGGAACATACCCACCAAATTTTTTGATGTGCCCCCCCGACCTCAATGCAACTATTGAAGGCGGCGGAATTTTTTTTTTTTTTGGCCTCCAAGAGCACCAAAGTATTTTTTTTTTCAATTTTAATGTAAATTTTTATACAAAGTTGGGTGGGGGAAATTTTTTTTACTCATCAGTGAGGCAAAATTTTTTTTTTCGTCTCACTAGTGAGCAAAGTTGTTGTTTTTCGTCTCACTAGTGGGCGAAGTTTTTTTTCTTCAAAAACTCCCATGCCCCCCCTGGAAATCTAATGGTGCGCCCCTTAATAAATTCCTCTTGATACAATTGGTTGTTCATCTTGCCTAGTGAGTTATAATACTGTGAAACCGTTTGGTTCATAACTTTACAGTCATATATAAGTAATAATGTTATTGGAGTTTGGTAGTTTTAAAGAGCACACGTTATTATTTTCATTTTTATGTCCTCCTTGCCCCTTTTCTTTTCCTTTACCCTCCAGATTTTATCTTTCATTTTTGACAGGGGAACTTTTTCTTTCATCTTTGTCATGGGGCCACTTTTCCCCCTTGCCCCTTGGCTACGCTACTGCCGAAATTGTGTGTTTTACTATTTGATGCAATTTTACCCTATTTGGGCCAAAACACGGTACTCTTCGATGTGCTAAAAAGTTGCATAGGGCAATAAAAATTATTGTATTTTTTCTCCTACTAGGAATTTTAGGGCGATGTCCCCAGGGCCCCGTGGAAAAATTATGGGGTGGAAACGTATACCCCTGTTCTCCAAGCTTTCTCTGCCTATGATTGTAATGCAACATGATTTAGTTGTAGGCCTATATATCAGTGATCAGTGGTGATAATAAATTAATAATCTGTACTGCATGAAACATTAGGCCTATTGTAAAATTGTCAAAACTAAAGAAGAACAAAGATATTACACCTATTTAGTGATTTAAAGAGCAGACCAGAAGGAACTGACACAAACCTCAAAATTAAGTTATAGACAACAAGACAATTTTTAACACTTCATACTTATATATCTTTGACTATTGAATGACTTGTCAAAATACGGTACATAAAGGACTTGATAAATTATGGAATGAACTCATGTTCGGGGGGCAGGCTATTTTATATTTTTTGCTTCAGGACTAATGTTGCTAAAGTTTTACACCCCCCCCTACGTGCTCAAAAACTTTTTAACCCCACCCCCTGTTCAAACACCCAAAACTTTTTTAACCCCCCGGAGTCGGAACTCCTAAAATTTTATGACCCCCTACATACGGAATTTTCCAGCCCCCTAACCAAAGTATTTATGAACACTCCCTAAAAGACCCCAAAAATTCTTATTCCTCATATTTCTGCTTTTTCAGGCGATTTTCAACCAAAAAACCAAGAAAAACACTTGAGGCTGTTCGCAGCTCCAAGCAAGACCCCATGTTCTCAGCTCCAAGAGACCCACTCACCCTGAGACGAATACCCGGTATATATTCGTCTCAGCTTTTACCCAGACAACATACACACATTGGCCCAATATTGGAAAGCCATTGGCAATCTTGGCATTGGTATTTTCTTGGGAAGCAATATTGGGTCAATATTGGTTTCTCATTGGCAATTATTGGCATTGGCGTTACATTGGCAACGATATTGGATCAATATTGGTTTTCCATTGGCAACTTGGCATTGGTAAAATCTTGGCAAGAAATATTGGACTAATATTGGTTTTCCATTGGCATTATTAGCATTGGCCTTGCATTGGCAAAATAGGCCTATATTGGATCAATATTGGTTTTCCATTGACAACTTGGCATTGGTGTAATCTTGGCGAAAAATATTGGGTTAATATTGGTTTTCCATTGGCATCATATCATTGGCATTACATTGGGAAAAGGTATATTGGATCAATGTTGGTTTTCCATTGGCATTGGCGTAATATTGGCAAGAAATATTGGGTCAATATTGGTTTTGCATTAATGTTGCATTAATGTGGGCGTGGTTTTGAAACCCTGACAATTTTTACTATCAAAATACAATATTTGATTATTATCATTTTCATTTTGAAGGGCCACATGTTATTATTATAAAGAAGAGGCAGCGAGTTTACGCTTGTTCCGAATATTTTATTTACTGCGCCTTATAAAGAATCTACGTGAGCAAGGCATAATTTTTATCTGATGACACCATAGAATAAATATTTCATTTATCAATGGCTCAGTTTTGTGAGCTTAGTTTGTTATCGAACTTTAATACTTTGCACATCAGTTAATACTAATTCAATTGTGCTGAGTGCAAGTAACCTGTAAATTTCCTTTTCAAAGGAAATATCTGGTTCAACAGGTGACCAATAATGCCTGAATCCAGGGCCCATGAGCATATAAGCTTGGTACAATATTGGCATACAATTATGGATGCCAATGAATTAGGGAACGTTCATAAATACTTTGGTAGGGGGGGCTGGAAAATTTTGATTTCGGTATGTCAAAACTTTTTTTACCCCCCCTCTGTCTGTATGTTAAACTCTTAGAACCCCCCCTCTTTATGGACTGAAAACTTTTTGACCCCCCCTTTTGTATACACCCAAACTTTTTACCCCCACGCACACATAATGAAGGTATACTTAATATACTCCGCTCTTGTTTATACTATAGGTAATGCTTTATTTTACTAGTATATAGTGGATTAAACTTAACGCAGTTTCAACCTTGTTACAAATTCAAACAAACAGATCTGCAATACACTTATCATTTATCAGTGTCACTCTTCAAGGCCTTATGTCTATAATAGGCCTAAATTGTCCATAAGTTCAGGACATCATAAATAAATTGCTTTCAAATAAGGTCTGAAAAGTTATTGCACGGATGTATCAGGGGCATAGCCAGCTTTCTTGAGGGGGGGCAAATAAAATTTTGGGGCACAGACGAAAAACAATTGCAGTTGCTTTACATACATAGCCTATATACTGGAGCTTCAAGAAAATGCTTGACTGGATGTGTGCTGCGTGCGCGAATTTTTTAAATAATAATATTTATGCCCATGATCGGGATGAAAAGGGCTTATTGTGAGAATGTGCGCGCGCAGCGTGGAAAAATTTTGTATTTTACTTTTTTGACCCCCCCCCCCTTTATGGGTGTCAAAACTTTCTTGACCCCCCCCCTTTTGCCATGACAAAAACTTTCTTGACCCCCCTTTTTGGAAGGTCAAAACTTTTTGACCCCCTACAAATTTTCCAGCCCCCCCCACCAAGGTATTTATGAACGTTCCCTTACCAACAGAAAACAATATTGGTTAGACATTGGCCCAGTATTGATATCGATATTGAGCCATGGGTGACCCAATATTGGCCAATTATTTAAATATTGCCAATATTGGGCCAATCCAGGGCCCATGGGCAAAACATCTTGGTACAATATTGTATCTAATAATGGGCCAATAAAATTTTAATATTGGACCAATACCGGCCCAAGATTGTAATGCTGTCTGGGTACCGGTACGGCATCAGCTCCCAAAGACCCACCACCTCAAAATTCCGGGGGAACATACCCACCAAATTTTTTTGATGTGCCCCCCGACCTCAATGCAAAAAAAAAAAAAAATCTGACCATTAAGGGGTACTACACCCCTCGATAAATTTGTGTCTATTTTTGCATTTTTCTCAAAAACTAATAACACACACTGGTAACAAAAGTTATGTATATTATAGGGGCAAGGAATCCAATTACTACACGGGAATTTCAGTGACCCAAGACAAGCGGTTCGTTATTTATGATAAAAAATTAGGTACCGCTAGTACGGTACCCCCGGTATGTACCTCATTTCCTATCATATATACTGAACCACTTTATCTTGAGTCACTGAAATTTCAGTGTAGTAATTGGATTCCTTGCCCCAATAATATACATAACTTTTGTTACCAGTGTGTTATTATTTTTTGAGAAAAATGCAAAAATAGTCACAAATTTACCACAAGGGTGTAGTACCCCCTTAAACCTTTAAAGTGCAGTGAGCCTCCATGCATCTACCTAAATGGAAGACGAGCTGCAGTTAACAACTTCGGAAAAATATTTTTTTGCCGGCTTCTTTGTCGCCTTTGTCTTTGACAACTTCCAGTTCTGTGCAAATTCATGGTAGACCAACGGGTTGGTATCCCTCCAAGTGTGCAAATACTACATCCAGTGTAGAGCAAACATCGAAATCAACATTTCCACTATCATTGCAGAACAAATCGTAAAGTAATAGGCATTAGGTGCATCCATATGTAGTCCGAATAATCAGACCCAGAACAAAATACTAATTTCTGACATGATACTGTACTGGGTCTGAACTGTTTCCATATGAAATCTTGATGGCAAATTGGACAATAGAAGCACATGGTTCTACGTGACAGCTTTTAATCCCTATTCATGTTACGTGAATCACGCTATTGTGGACCATCCTTCTGATACTTGAGTGTTTGGACAAGCGGAACGGTCTTTTGTCTACCTCTCTGTTTGTAAACAAACCAGTAGGTAACCTAGGCAAACCTTAGTTAACACATTTACTAGTCAGCGAATTCGCCGAGATTGGGGCCCCAACACAATGCATATTTACATAGAAATTTGAATTTTTTTTCGAGAATAGGTGGGTGAAGGAAACCTACATAAATATGTTTTCTATACTTCACTTGACCCAAATATATGATTTTTTATGGTGATAATCAAGTCGCACATGGAATTTTAGAGGATTTTGATAGCAGTTCCATTAAAAAAGCTGCTATCGCCATGAGACTAAGATCTAGAAACACCCCGAAATGCCGCTTTGGGGAATTTTGCTAGCTGAATCTTTTTGATGAAAGTCAATCTTTGACAAGATGTAACTTTGCTACGGAAAGTGCTATGAAAAAAAAGGTTTTCAGTTTTGGCTTAGTTTACTCAAGGGCTTTAATTTGATATATAAAATGATGCAATTTGATGGCAAATTTGAATTCACCTAGGCTACCTAAAACCAGGAGGTCGAAATCGTCCTCCTCGCCGAATACGAAAGTCAGCGTAATAGTACGGCACTAATCCATATGCAGGACGGGTAACAGAGTACAGGTAAGCTACAATCCCGGAAAAAATGTGTTCGAACACCCACTGTAATTCCCATGTTCTTCTTAGCATAGTGCGCATGCTATATGAGTCACTGGAAAATAAGAATTATAATAGTGTTGTCTCAACGTTCATCTTAAGCATGCCCCCTCCCCTTTCTCCACCAAACAATGTTGGGAGAATAAATGTGAAGATGAGCATATTGGGTATACCTGATCTCATGTACCAATACCTTGTGTATTGGTACATGATTCGGCGAGTATACTTCAGCAATAGCGAATAAGTGGTCGTTTTTACTCTGTTCAAAACGTCACATGTACACCAAATACAGCCCCGAAATGGTCTACTTTTAGCGTGCCTTAACTCCGAAACAGTTTAGTCAAAGTTAAAAATGCGATCCCCAACCCTTTGCTTACCTTGGACGAATTTGTAGTAATTTCCGCTAGCTTCGTGTTGAAAAATGTCCGGTACTTGCCCGGTACAAACATAGAAATGGCCACATTTGCTTCAGTCCTGGTATGAATATTTCTTCCGTAATCCAATGGTTCCAACGTGGGCATCACGATGATAGTCTCCTACACAACCAGATTGTGTCGGCCTGACGCTCGTCGATCCTAATCGCTGAAGTGAGGACAGCGTGAGCTCTTACCTGCGTAAAAGTCTGTTCGACAAAGGCGATTGTGAATAAGGATGATTGACAGCGCCGTTCATTGGGCGGAGCCATTATATTACGGCATGACAGCAGACAGGTTGCGCTGTCCTCTGACCTTGACTGTTCGTCACGTAGACATACCGTGACCTGGGTACACGTACAAAGCTGGGGGGATGCGACTGCGGCCGCCATTTTGACACGCGGTATCTACTCTTCAGAAAAATTACTTTTGTTGATGTTTTATATCAAACAATTTTCGATAACGGATTTCTACTAGGATTTCAATTTTTTATTAATGAAGGTGCATGTAGTTTTGAGGAATAACATGGGATGTTTCGAGTTTTATTTCAACTGGTGGTGTAGAAAGGTGAGTGAATTCGTGAATGAGGCCGGGGATTGAGGTTTTGTTGTTTCAACGATCCGATAGTAGGATACTGAAACGTAGGCTAAAATGTCTAATGACGCCATGTTTACATGAAAACATTAGCTGCTGCGAGGTCAGTGTCGTTGAATTAGTTACCTAAATTCCTTTCAGGATATTCTGATTTCACTTATTTATGATGTGTACGAAAATTCACCATATAAACTCAAAAGTATGAATGCAAGCTGTTATTGCTGACAATAGAAACATTGTTGCAAAGTCATTAAAAACAGGTATGTATTACAGACGTTCTTTGGCCGAAACGAGATACAGGCTAGTTAGGCAGTCTACATATTGGGCATGCCAACATTGTACGGGGGTAGAAGAGGGACCATTTCCAATATGGCCTTAACAGTGTTCGAACAAATATTTCTAAGATTGTAGTATAGTGGCATTCCTTGGGTTTTTTTATTTTTACATATAATAGCTGCCTTCTGTACTGGTTAGGGTTAGGGCTATAACACTGTACTTCCACAAGGCAGCTATAACATGTAAGAATAAAACCCCCTAAGTAAAGAAACCTACTAAGTTCATAATTTGTAGAACTTTCATGTAACTTGGCCATGATGGCCGGGGGAGGGGGTGGGTGCATGGGTGAGACTGAGTCTGACTCAGAGGAGCGGCGGCAGCTAGACTTCGGAACTCAGTCTTCAATGCGCAAAGGGGGGGTCAAAGCGGAGGGGGGAGCAATTGCACAGCCCCTTACACATGAAATATGAGACATACTGCCATGAATTATGATACAGTACTAGGTCTATACTATACTTCCATGAATTAAATTAAGATACTACACATCGTCATCATCCCTATATCTTTGTGTCAAAAATTGCTGTGATAGTACAGCGAATCCTCTTGTTTTTTCAACAGCTACGCATGGCGATTTTGTTCGAGATAGGCCGAGCGACTAAGGCCAAGCATACCATGACTATCATATGAGATACCACAAGAGTTTCTATATTCTACACATTATTATAATTTGTGCATGCTCTAGTACCCCATATGATGTTTCTTCTTCTTCTTCTTCTTCTTCTTCCTATAAAGTGTAGACTTCAGGTACTGAAGATTTCACACTGCAAGTGGCAGCACGCGCACATCCTCATGGACGCAGTCTCTAATTTCAGGTGCAGTTATATACAAGTGGGTGCAGTTAAAAAGCTTTGTTGCGTGCTGTCTAGTTGAGGCTGCCCTTCAATGCCGCTTTGAAGGCATTGAGGGATGGCAGTTGAGCAGGCTCCAGTTGGAAAGAATTCCAGTCTCTTGAAGTTCTTGGAAAGAAAGATGACAGGAAAACTTGTGAGCTGCAGTGATGCGTCTGGAAGCGGCTACTATGTCCACGGGTGCGAGATGTAGACTGCACTAGGTAGTTTGCCCAGTTTATGTCGACGAGGCCAAAGCGGATCTGGTAGAGCATTGATAGTCTGGTCTGAGTTCTTCTACTTTGCAAGGTTGGCCATTGGAGATCTTTTATCATGCTTGTGACGCTTGCTTTACGATCATAGTTATTCAAGACGAATCTTGCACCACCTCTTTTGCACCTGTTCCACCTTCTGTATGTTTCGTTGGGTGTGCGGGTCCCACGCCGCTGCAGCATACTCTACTATAGGTCGAACGTATGTCATGAAAGCTGCCTCTTTGATCTTACGGCTACACTTGCTGAAGTTGCGGGATAGAAATGCACAAGTTCCCTTAGCTTTCTTTGTTGTTACGTCGACATGGTTGTTGAAGTTTAGTTTGCTGTCCAGGTGCACTCCCAAATACTTGGCAGAGTCGACTTCTTCGAGCACTTGACCATGGATGTTGCAGTTGGCAGTTACTGGTTTGCGTTTACAGGTCACTCTCAAGACTTGGCACTTTGAGGCGTTGAATTTCATCAGCCAGGTTTGTTCCCACTGCTGAAGGGCGTCCAAGTCTCTTTGAAGAAGTTGAGAATCATTAGTTGAGGTGATCTTTCTGTACAGCACGCAGTCGTCTGCAAACATCCTTGTTGTTGATTTCTCCACACAATCTATTTCAAGAAAAATTGATTTGTTTTCGGGTAAAACCAGGGTTTTGTTTCCAGTACACTCACTCGAAAAGCAATACACTAAATTAGCGGGGCCTTCCAGCTTGCTGTGGATATCTTTTACTACATTTTATAAGTAAAGATTTTGAAATCCAAAGTAAAAATTGTGATATATTTAATTTTGAGAATTACAATTATACTTTATAGGTATAAAGGAACACGTTTAGCCCATTCAGGTGCAAGTCCTATACACAATGCATATGTAAACTTTATTTATCTGTGTCAATAATAGAATATTGATTTCAACGGAGTATTGAGCTGTATGGAAAAAAAATATTTATAATACAGGGTGGTGACACTGTGTACTATGCAGGTATGCGTATTAACATCCCAAGCCTTTGGCAATGTACGGACAAAAGATTTTGTGCGCATAATTTTAGGCCTATATATCATTATCAAAATGTATATTTTGGACAATTGTATAGAGCTATCGCTATATGACGTTTGAAAGTTTCTTGTTATCAAAGTGTCCGCAAAAAAACTGGTCAAGCTGAATTTGTACTCGATCACTGAAACACCACCAGGAAATCATCTCCACATGGTTGTTAAGAATGGAGCACGCTGGCTGGCTCAGCAATTGTCCAAGAAGTTTTTTAACCAAGTAGGTTAGACGTACGTAGCTTTTTGTGGTCGGATCTACATTATCCATGAAGTCTGTTGCGTTCATTGATTGGCTAACGATCGCGATAAATGGTTAATACAACCAATCAATCAATGTGCAGTAGTTGTAGTCCTTGCCCCTATGATATACATATCTTACTTGTCCCCAATGCGCTATAATTTTTGAGAAAAATGCAAAAATAGGCACAAAATTGGGCAGGGGTGTAGTACCCCCTTAAGGCCGTTTAAAATTAATGTTTTGGATTTTCATGAATTAATGAGGGAGGGAGGTGTTTTTTTGTTTTTTTTTTTTCAATGTAAAATTAGCATTGTCGGTAGTTTTCGGTCTTCTCCAACAGTGCTCGAGGAAACGATGAGGCCCTTTTTTTTTTTTTCAAATGTGAGATTCTGAGGGATAAACCCCCTAGAGTACCACAAAAAGACTTGGAAGTGATGCTTGTTCTCTAATAAACTTATTTATATGTATGAAGATTTCATAAATCATTCCAAAGTCTTAAAAATTGAAAAATCTAAAAAAAAAAATAAAAAAAACTGACAAATCCCAGAAATTGAGGAAAAAAAAGACGAGAACAAAAATATTAATTTTACACGGCCTAATAATGTAAAATGCGGGCATAGCGAGGAGGAATTTTGGGATAATTTGAACGTTTACTGTAATATTTTCTCCTTTTTAGAGTATTATTTAAAAGTTGCACCCCTGGAGCTGTGCAAAAATTTGCTTGCTTCCCTTTTGTTCTGCAAAAATTGCTTACCCCCTGTCCTGACTTGCCAAACAAATTGTTGCTCCCACCTCCCAATTTCACTCTCCCCCTTCAGCCCTAGAATTAAAAAAAAGTTGCTATCCCAGTCCCCGCACTCTTGCATCCGCGGCTATATTCATGCAGGGATTTTCTTTGGGAATTTGCAGGAGAGCAAAATAGCTTTAAATAGCTCTTGTGGAGCCTTCAAGGAGAGCTGTTTTAGAGATTTACAATAGAATGTAAGGAGAGAATGGTCAACTAAGGAGAGCTAAAAATCAGTCTCCTACATGTATATCAGATTTAAGGAGAGCAGTAGAGAGCAATTGCTCTCTCTCTCCTCAAAAGACAGTCCCGGTTCCTGCGTGTCGGTGAACTCTAAAAACACCCCCTTTTGCATCTCATTTCGGGGAAATGAGTGGGAAAAACCCTTTTTTAGCGATTTTGTGAATTATTTGCCCTTCGACAATACTCCCTATTTTCGCTAAAATGCAAGCAATATTTCTAATGTACCCTTTTCTGGCAAAAACGCGTAGGGTTGGCTAACAGGCCCCATGGCTAAATGTATGAACTTCAATCACTTGGCTGGCTGAACACCAGATGCGCCGAATGGAAAATTGTGGAACTGCAATATTTTCGTAATTTTCCCACAGAAGATAAAATATTATCTCTTCCCTGGCCTGGTAAAAGCAAGAGAAGTGATATTTCGATGAAAATGCCCTTCTTTTTCCAATTTCCTGAACACGTGGTTTGATAAAACACTCCTTTTTTTGTGTTTCGCGAATCACATTTCTTCATCTGAAAACACCCCTTCGCGAAATTTTCGACGAGCATGAAATACCTGCGGATTCACGGAGTACGGGGACCGGGGTTGCTTTTTTATGTGATTTACATCTAATATAAACTAGTTACTGTAATCACATTCGGACATTCATTGTTCTTTGAAATGATTACCAACTTTATATGCATTCTTGTTAATTTTCAGAACCAGTGATCTATAGTTTTAGACTACAGAACGCAGAACTCATCTTGGTTGGCTGCTGCTTCATGGAATACAAGGTGCGCATTCTATTTGTCAAAAGATAATATTGCAATAACATTGAGTCCTTCGCATTTTAATTTTGAGAGTATTTAAAAGCATCTGTTCAATCATGAGACTGTTGAAAGCATACAATTGTACATATTGTGGATTCAACTTTCATTCATTTGACAGATTAAAAGCCCACATGGACAGACATATGATGAAATATGTCCGGGCTCATAAAAACAGAGAGTGCATGTATTGTCAGAAAACCTTGCTGGACACAGGTGAACTTATTATACATGCAAGAAACCACTATAAGGTATCTTACCTCAAAACGAACATTGAAACATACGCAAAAGAGAGACCTTATGTGTGTGAATATTGTCACAAACGTTTCAAAAGATATGCTGGTCTTCAAATACACGTAGATTTACAGATTTGTAATACAATAGCCCATTTTTGAATAATGGCCATCATTTTAAGGGGGGTTAGTTACTTTTTTTTTTGAGATGTTTATAAACTAGTTACTGTAATAACATTCCTAAATTTTTATTGTTTTGAAATGATTACCAATTTTATTTCAATTCTTTCTAATTTTCAGAACCAGTGATCTCTAGTTTGACACTACAAAACGCAGAACTCATCTTGGTTGGCTGCTGCTTCATGGAATACAAGGTGCGCATTCTATTTGTCAAAAGATACATTGAGGCCTTCCCATTTTAATTTTGAGGGTATTTACAAAATGTAAAAGCATCTGCTGATTTTATTGTTTAATCATGAGGCTGTTGAAAGCTTACAATTGTACATATTGTGGATTCAACTTTCAATCATTTGACAGATTGAAAGCCCACATGGACAGACATATGATGAAATATGTCCGGGCTCATAAAAACAGAGAGTGCGTGTATTGTCAGAAAACCTTGCTGGACACAGGTGAACTTATTATACATGCAAGAAACCACTATAAGGTAGTAAAGTGTGCTGAGGCTTGTGGATCAACGTTTAGGCGTTGTGCCTGTGCGTAGCGCACTATAAATCACTGCGCTTTTTTTTAATAAGGTACATGTATCTTACCTCGAGACTAACATTGAAACATACACAAAAGAGAGACCTTATGTGTGCGAGTATTGTCACAAACATTTCAAAAGATATCATCATCATCAGTCGGCTGCGGAGCAGGCGACTACAAGCTTTCTCCAACTAATGCGATCTTGGGCAAGCGAAACAATTTTGTTTGGCTGCAGCATCCCTTCAGTATCTCCCAGGAGGTGCTGGACATACTGTAAGTACAGTGTCTTGCGCCGTCCCCGGTTTCCTCTTCCCATGTGGTGGAATATAAAGCGCATATTCTTTCACAGGCTCGCCATCTTCAAGACGCAGTATATGGCCGAGAAATTTGAGTTGATGAATCTTGACTCTGGCAACCAGTGGAGTGGTGTTGGTCAGGTTGTAGATGGTTTCGCTTTGGAATCCGATCCACACGCTTGATGTTTAACATGACTCTGTAGCAAGATGTTGCAAATGCATTGATCTTGTTTTCCATGTCCTTGGTAATTACCCATGACTCGCACCCGTACAGAAAGACAGTAACACACGTTGTCTGAAACAGCTTGATTTTTGTTTCGATTGGCAGGGACGGGCTTCTCCAAAGGCGTTCAGTTTCCAGAAAGCTGCCCAGGCTAGTGCTTTTCTTCGTTTTAGGTCTCCAACACTAGAGCCCATCTTGGAACCCAAATACCTGAAGTCTGTGACATGGTTGATGGTACTACCATAGACTTCAAGTGCTGGTTGGGCGTTACAGTTTGCAGTCATATATTCTGTCTTAGGTGCGCTGATTACAAGGCCTAGATCTGCTGCTGCAGTTGCAGTCCTAGTAAGCTGTGACTGGGCCCGGTCTATGGAAGATTCCAGCAGGGCAATATCATCAGCAAAATCCAGGTCATTCAGCATCTTGGCAGGATACCTGCTTGACCGACGTGGGTAGGTAACAATTCCAGCGTCAATTCCAGAAGTTGATTTCATCAGAAGGTAGTCTACCAGGATAATAAACAGGAATGGTGCCAACACATCACCCTGAAGCACTCCAGTTGTTACTTGGGAAGGCTCTGAGATACTACCATCTACCATAACGGCACTATTGGAGTCTTTGTAGAGCACCTGGATGGCATTGACCACAACCTTTGGTATTCCATAATGCCGCAGCACTGAAAACATGACGGACCTGTTGATGGAGTCGAAGGCTTTTTTGAAGTCCACAAAAGTGACTGTTAAGGGAAGTTGGTACTCCTTGAAGCCTTCCATGATCCTCCTCAAAATGTGTATTTGCTGAGCACAGCTGCGACCAGATCTAAAGCCAGCCTGGTTGCTTCTCAGTAAAGGATCAATGTGGGGTCGGATCCTGTTCAGAAGGATCTTGTTGTACACTTTTGCGGCAATGGACATAAGCGAAAAATACCACGGTAGTTTGTCATGAGAGAGAGGTCACCTTTCTTTGGTAGAGGAATGATTACATTCAGTAACCCATTGACGTGGTGGTGTCAGCGTTGAGAATACTTCCATACAGAATTCGAGAATCATATCAATCATGCTATCCCTCCTCCCTGAAGTGCTTCTGCAGTTATAGCACAGTCCAATCCTGCTGCCTTGTTGGTCTTCATGGCTGCTATTGCTTTGACTACTTCTTCACGAGTTGGGGCTCAGTGATAATAGGAAGATCTTCAACAGCTGGTGCAGGAAGTTCTGAAGCTGCTGTGCCACTGTCGTTGTTAAGGAGTGAGCTAAAATATTCCTTCCATTCCTCAAGCAGTTCATGGTCACTGGTTGGAGCTGATCCATCTCTCTTTTTGACTTTCACCCCTTTCCTTGAGTTCTTCCCAGAAAGCGAGTGTATAATTTTCCAGGTGGTGGTATAATTCCCCATCTCGTCGGCCAGCTTCAGGTCTTCCATCTGCTTATTGATGGTAGCAAGCTCATCAGATTTATAGGAGTTGTTAAGGCTGGTGTTCAAGTTCCTCCATCTTTCTCTAGATTGACGAGACTTTGAAATGGAGTACCGCTTTTTGGCCTCATCCCTTTCAAGTTTAAGTCTGATGGTTGCATCTGATACCCAACTTGGTAGTCCGCATGGCTCTTGCTTTCCAATAACTTTCTCGGCAACTTCACGGACCGCTGTTTCGCAGGTCTCATACCTGTCAGAGATGGGTGTGGTGTCATCCATGCTCAAGACCTGGAATCTGTTTGATAGCTCCAGCTGAAATTCCTCCTTTGTATCAGGATCTTGCAACTTCTTCCAGTTGAATTTTGGTCTCTTGCAAGGTTTTCCTTTGCTAGTTCGCAGACTGGCAGCTAGACGGATGCTCACAATACGATGATCGGAGTCCACTTCTACTGAGTTGTATGCTCGACAGTTGCGGAGAGAATTTACCCACTTGCTGTTTATTAGTATGTGATCTAGCTGTGCATGGGTTGATCCAGCTGGATGGGTCCAAGTCCAGAGACGGTTCCTGGGTTGCGGGAATCTCATCTGGGCCGGTCTGAGATTGTACTCCTGGCAGGTGTTGACCAGACGCTCACCATTGTCATTTGTTGAATCATGGTAGCAATGTGGACCAATGACCCAAGGATGGGAAAGATGACTGTCTGTTCCTATTCTGGCATTAAAATCGCCGAGGATGAGATGGATGTTGTGTCTTTTCATACCATCCAGGTGGTCAGATAGAGATGAATAGAATTCCTCCTTGTCAGAAGATGTTGCGCTCAGTGGGTGCATATACAACAGTGATGCTGAGCTGAGGGTTGCCATGGAATGTTACAAATAGTATCCTCTCGAAACAGCTTCAACACTCTTAAGACATCTGTGAATGTGCTTGGACATGACCAGACCAACTCCTCCGTGCCTTTGCTTGGTAGCAGAACTGAATGATAAAACCCAGTTCCTATCATCTGACCAAAGTTCATCGGTTGGGCTTGGTGTAATGAGACGATGTTCTTGAATTGCGGCAATGTCAATACCTGCATCAGCACAGCCCATGAAAAGCTGATGCATTTTCCCTTGTTGATTTACAGTACGGACATTATAAGTAGATATTACAAGAGGTTTGAAGGTAGACAGGCGACAATAATCAGGGCCAACAGTTCGTGATGGTGTGCCGAGTTCCCGCTGGTCCGTCATGAAGTCAACAGTAGACTGCCGCTCATCTACCCTCGGTATTTTCAAGATTTGCTTGTAGTTTTCGTAATCATGAATTTTGCTGGGAATTATTTTGGTCCAGTCCCAGCAGCTTTACGGGTGATCAGCCCTGTTTCAGCTTATTTCTGGACACACAGCAGCCGAGATCTACCAATATGTAGTAGTTCGCCCCTGATCTGGAACATGTTGGCCAGTGTTGGAAGGTTGACCAATGATGACATGTTCAACACCAGCCTAATGACCGTTGAGAAGTAAATCTTCCTCTTCCGCTCTTTGGCCCATGATGAAGGTTTAGAGCCATTGGGATAGGCTACTCCAATATGGGCAATTTTTTTTTTTTTTTTTTTTTTTGGAGACTCTGAGCTGCCCAGTAATCAAAGTCCCCTCTTGGCCTCGTTGATGTAGTCCAAAGGAGAGCTGGCAACACGTTTGGCATCAACTTGGATGCAGGAGCTGCCGGAAGGTGTTGAAGTTCATTCACCAGACCGCCTTAGGGGCTCCACTCGGATTTGTGTAAGGTTTACTCCTAGCCTTTGCCTCTCCCGAGGCGCCACAAGGCAGTGAGGTTCATCCACATTTCTACACAAAACTCTATGATTGGGACAGGAAGAAAGAAAAGATGAAGAGGAAGAGGTAAGAATAGACACAACACAAGCTGGCACCCACACTAGCTTTTACCCGACAAAAGGAAATGGACGCATACTTGGCAGTGGGGTTTGACCCCCACCCTTTTTATTTTACCCCCACCCTTTTTATTGAGGCACCCTTTATATTGAAAATTCCTGACCCCCACGCTTTATACTGAGGCACCCTTTACACTGAAAATTCCTGACCCCCACCACTTTTTGCTTTTTCCCCTATTTGTATACATTGATGAAGTCACAGGCAATTTGGTTCAAAGTAAATCAAGTACGCCGAATTCTGCACCTATCATCACACGATAGCCTAGTGGATGTAAACATGCATCAAATGGAATTTTATCTTGCAATATGGTTTGCTGGCAGTGGTTTGGCACTTTTTGTGGTTTGGCACTTATTCTTGGAAACTAGGATGATTTTATCATTCAATGAAAATATATTGTAAGCTGGCACTCCCACCCTTTTTATTTCACTCCCACCCTTTATATCAATCCACCCTTTTTACCAACAAAGTTTAAACCCCCACCCTTTTAAGGATTTTCCAAATTTCCAAGTGGCACCCTTTAAAAGGGTGCCCTGCCAACAGTGGGACGATGATGTCCGTCTGTGGACAACCTTTTAGTCCACAGTCCGGATTTAATTGACGGCATCGCCCATTTCCTGATGCCCGTGTGGGGTTACGCTGTCACCTTCACACTGGGGATCTGTGTCCTGTACCGCCAGTGTGAAATGATTTATGTACCCATCAGTACTGGAATTCAGCGCCTTTACCCTAGTATGTGGAATAAGAACTCCCATCCTCTCTTAAACTTAGGACGGAAGCTCCAATCCAAAAACAACACCAGACAATAAAACAAGCTACCAAGCCAACTAATTTGGCTCACCTTTCCTAACCAGCTGTGTTGCGAAAGGAAGTTTCAAGGTAGAGTAGGTAGACAGATAGAAGGATGAAAACCCGGGGGGGGCACTCACATTTCCCAGCTATACGGGTATGTGCCGCGGCGACGACCCCCTTTTTCAGAGCCGCTGGCCGTTCCTTAGACCATCTGAATTCATTGTTTGCCCGCTCTGAAGCCCCAACATTTTTCTAGCCGTTCCATAGACCCTCAGATCATCGATTTCCGCTCTCATCGGCATCTTGAGAGGCGTGTTTTCTGTCCTACTATTTCAAGCCCAAAAGCAGACCCAAAAGCTACTTTTGTGAGCCCAAAAACTTCAAAGGGAATTTTCCATTAATTTCTTCCCCATTGAAACACATTGTATAAAGGAATAAGGTGAACTTTGGGCGGGATTTTGGGCTCCTTCCTTAGTGGCAACACTGGTTCACTGTTTGTAATTGTAAACATTGCAGCACTGCCGAGTGCCTGTCGGCCGCGACGCCTCCAGGTGAACATTTAGCTAGAAATAAATGATTTTGAGATCTCTTTTGGGAATAAAATTGCCAAATATGAGGAAAAGTACCTTAAATAATTATGTACACATCCTTGCAGCTCTCCATAAACAATGAATTAAAAGGTAATTTACGATCTACTGGTCTAGTGAAATCGGGAGTGGAATGGCTGTCAAATTCTGCACACTTCACTCAATCATCTCATGTATTCAAGGCAGTTCAATGTAGTCTAAATGTTTTTCTTTTGGGCACTGAAAAAAATAATTCGTGTGGGTTTGTTTTTATGGTGGGCTTTATGTAATGTTGCTAGCTGCTTCTATTATCAGTAGGCTAATAGCATAGATTGTAGGTCTACAGGGTCTAGTAATTTTGATTTGAATGCTGTTTTGCTTTGTTGAGGTTTCCATCGTAATAGGCCAAACCAGACCTATTTTGCACTAATGGTTTTCCTGATTAATAATTTAATGCACAATTCAAAGTGAAATCGATTCCTTCAAAAATCTGTGGCAAAAACGCAACAAAATTGAACCCTGGTTTGGCCTGCGGGTTTAGTTTCCGAGATTTTTCGGATTTTGGCGGCCAATCAGTTCCCAAGACCCCCCTTTTGGTCGGTCAATCAGTTCCCAAGACCCCCCTTTTTGACCGGCCGATCAGTTCCCTAGACCCTCTTTTTTGGCTGGCCGATCAGTTCCTTAGACCTCAAGTTCGAAACTGGCGGTGGCACACCCCTACCAAAAATTTTTTTGAGTGCCCCCCCCCGGGATGAAAAGTAGAAAAGGATGAAATATAGAGTAGTGTAGGTAGGAGCATCCAAAAGGGACAAAATATAGTACCCATTTGGAGAAAAACCAGCATAGATGGAAAGAATTGGCAAAAAGTATCAAAAGATATGCTGGTCTTCAAATACACAGATTTACAGTTTTGTAATACAATAACCCATTTGTGAATAATGGCCATCATTTAAGGGGGAGTTAGATACTTTTTTTGAGATGTTTATAAACTAGTTACTGTAATAACATTCCTAAATTTTTATTATTTCATTGAAATGATTACCAATTTGATTTGAATTCTTTCTAATTTTCAGAACCAGTGATCTATAGTTTGACACTACAGAACGCAGAACTCATCTTGGTTGGCTGCTGCTTCATGGAATACAAGGTGCGCATTCTATTTGTCAAAAGATAATATTGCAATAACATTGAGTCTTTTTAATTTTGAGGGTATTTAAAAGCATCTGCTGATTTTATTGTTCAATCATGAGACTGTTGAAAGCATACAATTGTACATATTGTGGATTCAACTTTCATTCATTTGACAGATTAAAAGCCCACATGGACAGACATATGATGAAATATGTCCGGGCTCATAAAAATAGAGAGTGCATGTATTGTCAGAAAACCTTGCTGGACACAGGTGAACTTATTATACATGCAAGAAACCACTATAAGGTATCTTACCTCAAAACTAACATTGAAACATACACAAAAGAGAGACCTTATGTGTGCGAGTATTGTCACAAACGTTTCAAAAGAAAAAATGGTCTTCAAATACACATTCGGTCTCATACCAAAGAGAAACCATTTCAGTGTGACCATTGTCAGAAATGCTATATACATCAAGGAAGTCTCACAACACACATACGAACTCACCATACAAAAGACAAATTATATCAGTGCGAGTATTGTCACAAATGCTTCTCATGCTCATCTTATCTGAGAAAACATGTCAGAATTCACACCAAAGAAAAGCCCTATCCATGCGAGTATTGTCAGAAATGCTTTACTAATAGTAATGCTCATGAAAGACACATAAGAACTCACACCAATGAGAAACCATATCAGTGTGGAATATGTCAGAAATGCTTCATTGATAATAATAGTGTAAGAAAGCACATCAGAATGCAGCACATCAAAGAAAAGCACATTCAGTGCGAGTATTGTCAGAAATATATTTCAAAGTCTCATATCAAAAGGCACATCAGAACTCGACACACCAATGACAAGTCCTATCAGTGTGAGCATTGTCAGAAAATTTTTGCAGATAAAAGTTCATGGAAGAGGCATGCCAGAATTCATACCAATGATAATCTTTATCAGTGTTGGATTTGCCAGAAGCTTTTTCGACATAAATTTAATCTTACGGAGCATATCAAAATCCACACTAACGAGAAAGCCTTCCAATGTGAGTATTGCCAAAAAAGTTTTACTCAAAAGCATCATCTTCAAGGACACCTCAGAAATGTTAAAGAGAGTCTCCAGCAGTGTGGATATTGTCAAAAATACTTCACTCATACGTGTACTTATAAACTTCACATCAGGACTCATACTGAAAATAAACCACACCAGTGTAAAAAGTGCCTGGAATGGTTTATTAATGTAAGTAGTCTGCTAAGACATACCCAAACACACTCCAAAGAGGAACCTCATCGATGTGAGTATTGTCTAAAATGTTTTGAAGAATCTGATGATTTGAAAAGCCACATCAAGACTCACCGCACCAACCAGACTCATCAATGTGAGGTTTGTCAGAAATGCTTTACCTCAATGTCTTTTCTCAAAATGCACATCAGAACTCATACCAAAGAGAACCCGTATCAATGCAAGCATTGTCAGAAATGCTTTACATCGTCTGGTTATCTTAAAATTCATGTCAGAATTCATACAGATGAGAGACCCTACCAGTGCACGCATTGTCAAGAACGCTACATTTCATATGCTCTTCTTAAAAAACATACCCGGCGTACTCACTCCGATGAGCCCGATGTGCTGTATCGGTGTAAGAAATGCCAGAAACATTTTATATCCAGTTCTATATTTGAAAAACACATTCAAGCTCACATTGATGAGAAAGAACTGTATCGGTGTGAGTTTTGTCAGAAATGTTTTGTTCATGAAGCTAGTCTCAAAATTCATATCAATACTGAACACAACACCCTGGCAGTGTGAGTATTCATGGTATTCACCCATTGCACGGTTCCGCCATATGCAAGGAGAGCCTCGATATGGCAGCATGCATGAATGGGAATTGAACCAGTCGTATAACATTGCGTAAAGTTACGTAATACTTCCTTTCATGTCTATTGCCAGTTCGAGGCTCTCCTCGCATATGGCGGAACCGTGCAATAGGCGAATTGTCAGAAATGTTTTGTTCCAAACAGACACCCTACCAGCATAAGTTTTTTTTCATGAAGCTAGTCCCACAATTCATATCAATACCAAACACAACACCCTGCCGTGAGTATTCATGGCATTGTCAAATGTTTTGTTCATGAAGCTGGTTTCAAAGGTTCGTATATACCTCGGTTTTAAAACATAAAAAGCCCTCTTTCTATATTGTTGTTGTGATGATCTTCTATTTACCACTGATCACAGCGTCATCATCCCTATATCTTCATATCAAAAATTGCCGTGATAGTATGGCGAATCCTCTCGTTTTTCAACAGCTACGCATGTCGATTTTGTTCGAGATAGGCCGACTCTGGCCGAGCGACTCAGGCTAAGCATATACCATTTACACCATATAACTATCATAATGAGATACCGCAGAGTTCCTATCCTACACATTATTACGATTTGCGCATGCTCTAGTACCCCATATGATGTTGCTATTACAAGAAAATTGATTTGTTTTCAGGTAAAACCCATGTTTTTTCCAATACACTAACTTGAAATGCAATACACTAATTAGCGGCCATGGCTGTTTGCTGTGGATATATTTTACTGCATTTTATGCATAAAGATTTTGAATCGTAAATCAAAATTGTGATATATTTAATTTTGAGAGTTACAATTATATAAAAGCTCTTATAAAGGAACACGTTTAGCCCATTCACCTTAGATCCAGGTGCTTGTATAGAATATTCAATCACACATCTATAACACAAAATATGCATATATGTAAACTTTCTTTATCTGTGTCAATAATAGAATATTGATTTCAATAGAATTGAATACATTTTGAGTTTGTACTTGTACTTCACCACTGAGCGATCAATTGCTAGCCAATCAGATAGGAATCCTTTTCTTGCGTTCGGAGAAATACTAATCGCCCGTTGCTCACCAACGGAGTATGAAGCTGTATGGAAAAAATATTTATAATATGGGGTTGTTGACACTGTGTGATGCTGATGGTTGCCCGGGGGGGTCACTCCCATTGTGGCCTATACACCATCCGCGATAATGAAAACGCGTAAAAAGGGTAGTTTTTCGTGGGTAAGCACGATACGCGTTACGCGTTTAGGGTGTCAAATACATGAAATATTGGGAAACAGGGTAGCAAAATTGCAATTGCTAATACGCGGAAATGAAATTTAGGGTATGAAATTTGATGCAAGGAACAAAATCCCTGTTTAGGGTATTGTTTTAGCCAAGGGTCAAATCCTTGTTTAGGGTGCTTTTCAAAAGTTGATTATCGCAGATGGTGTACAGGCCACAATGGGAGTGACCCCCCCGGGATGGTTGCTCAGCAAAGTGGTTGCCAGTTCTTTTTCCAAGAAGATCGTCAAACATGTGACTGAGATTGTATTGCCCCTCGTCCCTGTTCATGATGGTCTCTTGTTTTCTGATCTCTATCGCCTCCTTAATCCACCGCTTGTATCTATCTGCCTTATACCTACTACCCTAGTGTTTTTATAAAATGGATAAAAACCTTAATTGACCTTTTTGGTAAATCCCATAAGCCTTTGTGAGTAGACCTGAGATGTTGTCATTTGAGGCCATGCTGTTGCGCGGTAGCGATGTTCACTATACAATGTGCGCATTGGTGTGACATCAAATGACGACATCTCAGGTCTACTCAAAAGGCTTATGGGATTTTAATACCGAAAAGGTCAATATAAGCAGTACCGGTACCCTACTTCTCAGGAGTGAGGGAGCCACGGTTGTTTGATGTATATAGACTTGGCTTCATTATTAACTTAATGCAAACTATAGGTGGCGCTATTTATCCTAAATCATATTTCTTAATATGCAAGGGGTAGGTGATCAATACTGCCATTATAGCAGATATGGAATAGGTGAAACAAGAAACAAAGAAATTTTATAAACATATTTCATCAAAAAATAAAAGGAATTATTTGTATTAAAAGCTTGAAAGAGTAATTTCCAGTAAATAAATACCGCCACCAATTTGGTCAGAAATAGATACATTTTATATCCGAAGAAGCTTTTAAAAATGCTGTATAGGTGAATAATTTTGTAAAAGAGGGATATTAAAGTTGAAAATGACTCAAAAGCCTCTGTATACATGTACATCAGCATGACACCGCTTTAAGCTGTTTAAGCCTAAAATTGGGTTGTACAGGACGTTTTATTTGAAAAACTAATAAATGATCACATCAAACCATGGAGCAAATCGATCCATCATGAATTCTATTCGGGTTAAATAAAACATGTTTTTGTTCAAATTTGAATATTAATGTACCTAATGTTGAAGTTAAATTATTTTACTGGGACTGCTGAAAGTCTTCTCTGCAATGTTTTTGTGTAGATAAAAGCTGAAGTCAAAATAAATTTTGAATTTGTTAATTTTGCTGGTATAAGCTTAATTTATTTGTTAGTTCATTCTATGAGGAGTTTGGCAATTCAATATATTGGTTGTGACGTGTTTGATGTGCCCTTAAAGGGGTAAAGCCTGATCGCTAATAGCCTCATCCCCAGACCCCCAGTGGCGTAGCTAGGATTTTTTCCAGGGGGGGAGGGGGGGCAAGCCTGTATGGGGCTGGGCCCAAATCCACCAAACAAAAATGGTGGTAGGTGCGTATGGTGCGAGGCACCCCATCGAAAAGAAAGTAAAAATATCAAAGAAAAATAAAAACAAAGGAAATAAGTTTAGATATTGCAATACAGTGGCCCAAGAAGGAAATGGTAAACTGGGTTATTACTTTTTCAAAGAAAAGCACACTCTGCGAGAAAAATTTGCTTTTTTATTACAAATTTGCTCTTAATAGAAATGAAGTTTGGCTATAATTCTTACTAATTTCTTGGCCAAAATGTGTGTGAAGCACGCTAAAATTTCCAATTTCAGACAAAAATGAAGGTAAACTTTGCGTAAATTGTAAAGGCTTCCGCCCCGGTGGGTTCAGTTTGTATTTAAAGGTAGGACGTATGACCGTTCCAGGATTTGAAAATGACCCCTATTTCACGGGGAATCGAGGACATTTGCAGCAATTTTACCCCCTATTTTCAATAGGGGGTAAATCAAGGAAAATTTGCCCCCAAATACCTCCCCTATTTTTAACATTTTGAGGATGCATTTTCATTTCACCCCCTTATCATGAGGAATCAAGGACATTTTTCCGAAATAAATACCCCTATTTTTACCATTTCAAGGACGCTTTTGAATTTTCCCCCAATTTCACGGGGAAATGAGGACAAAAACGAAAACTGTAGCGGTAAAACGCGGACAAAAGTCCTAGAAATACACCCTATTTTTCATTTCAAGGACAATTTTGCTCCAAAACACACCTAATTTGGACAATCGCGAACAATTTTGTCCTCGAAAATTCCCCGGACATTTCTTGAAAAGTACCCCTAATTGGAACCATCATGCGTACACATTGTCAGTGAAGACTGAACCCACCGGGGCTTCCGCGCGCAAAATTTTGCACTTCGGCCCAAAACATGGGTGTTTTGGGGAACATACATTAGGCAATTTTAGGGACCTGGGCCCGGGCCCAATGGTAAATGGTCTAATGGTGAATCCGGCCCTATAAGTTTGAAATAGCTCAATGGCAAATAACTAAATCGGCCAATTTTGTGTGGATATTGACAATTTTTTGTTGGGGCATGCAATATACAAAAAACATAGGTTTTTTGGGTTGGCCCTTGTATTGTTTTAATTTTATTAGTCAATTTACTGCTCCTATTGGTCCTTTTGTGCAATAAGCATTTAAAAAGCTTTATATTCCTTTGTCTTCAAGAAGTCAAAAACGATCCTGGGATCTACAAGTATATTAATAATAATCAGCTACGCCACTGCCGGAAGTGGTATAAATTTTGGTATCAGAAGAAGGATACTATGTTTCTCATAATATACCCTGTAAACTTTTAAGGGTTTACAAGGTATTGTTGGTCGAAGCAACCAAAAAATCGATTTTCATTATCTAGATCAATATATTATTGAAAAATAACACCTTCAAGTTTTGCAAAAGTTCATTCTACAAATCCTATAATTTGCAAACTTGCTTAATTTATTGTTGTTAATGACTAGTGTACGTCTTACAAAAGTGTTGTTGTTTCAGCCCTCTTCAACACATAACTCAAGAACCACAGGACCTACAAAAGTATATCTGTGATATTTGAATTCTTCTATACGCTCACTATGAAATGAGCAATGCAGTTTTTGCCAACGCTCACTACCATTCGCAAGATGCTGTGAACTACCAAATCGCAACAGTTTAAAATAGTTGATAACCAATAAGGCTAAAATATATTTAGTTTGAATATTACAAATGAAAAGGTGCACCTTTTTGATCGACCAATAATACATTTTTTAGCTCTCATATCAAAACAAATTGAAATTACGGACGTGAAACTTCACAGATGGGAATTGGTGGTAAAGGTCATTTAATCAAGCTGAAAACTTTATATTGGTAAATTGGGCCATCCCCCTTATAGGCAACCTCTTTTCAGCATCACAATATTTTCTTGATTTAGTTGTATTTTGATCAGATTGGTACATAAATCATGTTTGTAGCCTACTTTGAAGAGATAAAAAGTGCCAGTAATTCTTAGACCAATCCAGATGTTTCATGTTGCTCAGGCCTCCAAAAACCGCGGGAACGCGGGAACGGCGTTCCCAGAAAGGACTTGAGGTCACAGAAAAAAAAAATTAAAAAAAAAAAAAAAATTTTTTTCATGGTTTTTTTTTTTTTTTTTTTTAATTTTTTTTTTTTTCAAAGTTTTCTGCGACTTTGAGAACCACTGACCTATTATGAAATTTCAGGATCATTCACAGTTAATTTGAAAAAAAGAAAAAAAAATCAGAAAAAAATTACAAAAAAATTACAGTTTGTTATCCTGTATGCAAACCATTTTACTATATTTACCTCTTCATCTATCACATATTATAGATGCATTGGTTTAATCCATGCATTTATAATATGTGATAGATGAAGAGATAAACACAAGTTAATGGTTTGCATATTAAGGATAACAAACTGTAATTTTTTGTAATTTTTTTCCAATTTTTTTTTTCAAATTAACTGTGAATAACCCTACCCTTCAGAATAGGACCAGTGGTTCTTCAAAGTAGCAGAAAACTTCTAAAAAATGTTAAAAATAAAAAACATTTGTTTTTTTTGATTTTTTTTTTACCAACATCCGATCCGATACTGATATCGAAAATATTGGGCCGATACGATATCCGATCCAAGAATCGGTTGAGCCCTAGATGTGATTATATCAATCATATACTATATGTACTATGACTTGCACAAAAAAACTGACATTGTTGGAAATTTGTGAGTTTTGACAGTATTACTTTGAAATTTTAAGTTATAGAAAACTGTTCCAAAATAAGGCTCAGATTGCACGAGAGCGCATCTATACCCTGAGAGCTTCCAGGGCCCTTAAGCGGCCCCGGACCCGACCATTAGGACTACGCAAGGCTCGTGATGTCCGCTCACGCCAGCACATAGGCCTATTTCAGTTATTTCACAGAAAATTTCCAGCACTTGTCATCAAGTTCCCAGACAGCAGAAAATTTTCTGGAGGCCTGAATTGTTGCTGATCATCTTTAATGTTATATTAATTAATAGATATGTGTACAGGTAGGCATACACTAAGTGCCATCATTTTTTCATACAAAAGCCCTGAAACCCCAAACTTGCCCATGTTAAAAGTGATAGAGGGTCTCAATGCGCGCAAAGCACACAGAAATTTTGGGTTTTAAAGCGGAAAACTTTTTTGGCCCCCCTTTCCTACCACCTAAAACTTTTTGGTCCCCCCTCTTTTAAGATCCAAAACTTTTTTGGCCCCCCTCCCTTTTTACCCAGCCCTTCCCCCTTCAAAGTATTTCTGAACACTCCCCTAGCAAGTTGCACCATGTATTAAAAAATCCCATAGGGGCTGTGCAATAATTATGAGCCCTGGGGAGGGTAAAATTGGGGGGGCAAGAAATTTTTAGCGAGCCGAAAGGGGTGGGGCAAGCAATTTTGGCGCACATTCACACATTCATGGGCCGCCTTTTAAATAAATTGCTCTAAAAAGGCTAGGAAAACAGTACAGAAACGCTTTAATATGCAAATTTTCCTGCTCGCTACGCTCACATCTAATATCAAAACCATTTAATGTTTACAAATTGGGATCCCAGAAATTTAGTGTAGGCCTATGCAGGGCTGTCAACTTTTTGGAATTGCTTGGCGTGAGACACAGAGGCGCATACCAGGGTTTGGCGATTCCAATGTTCATTTTGACCCATCATGATTTGAGCCACGGCGCTCGAGAATGCGAAAAGCGGGAGGGGGGTAGGGACAACAAATTATTCATGGCTATGCGTGAGATTTTACTCATTTTTCATCTTTTTGCGTGAGATTTACTACCTAGGCGTGAGATTATACTACCTTGGCGTGACTGACCGTGAGAAAGTCGTGAGACTCACGGCCAATGCGTGAGAGTTGACAGCCCTCATGATGTAGGCCTAAAGGGGGGGGGGCAAAGATTTTTGGCGGGCCAAGATGGGGGGCAAGCGATTTTTGGTGGACCAAGAGTGGGGGGGCAAGCGATTTTGGCGAGCCGTTCAGAAATTTTACCTCCCGGGGGGCTCATAATTATTGCACAGCCCCTAATGCCCCACCTTTTTTTTTACCCCGCCAAAAATTAGTGCAGTGAGCCTCCGTGCATGCGCCTAAGTGGGAGACGAGCTGCTGTTAACAAGATCGAAACGACATTTTTTTGCTTTGTCAGGAAACTTTTTTGCTGTTTGTGTCCAGATTTCGAATGTTTACATGTTTATGCCGGATAATTTGCTTGATTGATAGCAAATAAGTATTAAAATTCATACTGATTCTTTGCAAGCAGTCATACCAATTTGAGGACCGGGGTAGACGAAAACATAAACAGTAAGTGTACTAATTATTCATTTCCTTGTTTGAATTTGAATTTGTAATTTCAGTACATGAGACTGATGATGATCTATAACATGTACATGTATGTACATGATCCACCAGTGGAGCTTCTGCGACCCCTGCGCAGAACTTCCGATAGTGGATTATCTGCGCACGGTGGACGCAAGGAATCCACAGTTGGATTTTCTGCGCATGGAATAATTCTGCGCACGGTCGCAGGGAATCCACTGACGGATTTTCGGCGCCCGTGCGCAGAAACTCACCTCCGTATATTGCGGCGGTGGAGTAGTACTGTGCTCGGGCGCAGGAAATCCACGGACGGATTTTCGGCGCACGTTTTAATCATCACATGAATTGTTATGATTTAATGTTATTAAATGGTAGAAAGTATGAAATATTATTTAGGGCCTATATGTTTAGAGTCAGTTCTACGCATCACCGCTGTTTATGCATGACATTTTAGTTGTAACGACTTTTCAAGCATGGGCACGGCATTTACAGCAGGAAATGGCGGGAAATTTCAACCATTTTCGCGATACCGTACAAGACGCACCTGGTCACAGTTCCTTCCAAAGCTTCAATTTCTTGTGTCCAATTACTTGAACCCGATATTATTTTTTTTTAAAAACGTTATTCCTAGAAGTTAGAAATGGTTTTTCCTTGCTTAGGCTCTTCAAAATATTAAATTCACTTCATTCAAAAGGGTTCAAAATATGCAACATTTTATCATGTCAACACTGATTATAAGATAAAAATCACCTTTTTGATCACAATTTTACATTTTTTCTGAGGTTATCCCACTGATTGGAATATTTTATTATGAAACAACGGCCTTTGATAAATACACTGAACCTTTAGTTTCTTTCTCAATAGGTCGATTTCAGATTTTAAAGGAAAATTGAATTTACCGGTTTTTTTCTACCATGATTTTCTCTAACTTCTCGAATTCAATATTAATAAGTCCATGTTGATATATTTCAACCTCATCCACTCCATTAAATTTGAAATGAAATCATTTCATTGAAATGTATGAACTTTAATACTGTTATATTATAAATCCGGGGGGCAAGCAATTTTTGGCCAGCCGAGAGGGGGGGGCAAGCGATTTTTGGCACACATTCATGGGCCGCTTTTAAATAAATTGCTCTAAAAAGGCTAGGAAAACAGTACAGAAACGCTTTAATATGCAAATTTTCCTGCTCGCTACGCTCACATCTAATATCAAAACCATTTAATGTTTACAAATTGGGATCCCAGAAATTTAGTGTAGGCCTATGCAGGGCTGTCAACTTTTTGGAATTGCTTGGCGTGAGACACAGAGGCGTACCAGGGTTTGGCGATTCCAATGTTCATTTTGACCCATCATGATTTGAGCCACGGCGCTCGAGAATGTGAAAAGCGGGAGGGGGGGTAGGGACAACAAATTATTCATGGCTATGCGTGAGATTTTACTCATTTTTCATCTTTTTGCGTGAGATTTACTACCTAGGCGTGAGATTATACTACCTTGGCGTGACTGACCGTGAGAAAGTGCGTGAGACTCACGGCCAATGCGTGAGAGTTGACAGCCCTGCGTATGTAGGCCTAAAGGGGGGGGCAAAGATTTTTGGCGGGCCAAGATGGGGGGGGCAAGCGATTTTTGGTGGACCAAGAGTGGGGGGCAAGCGATTTTTGGCGAGCCGTTCAGAAATTTTACCTCCCGGGGCTCATAATTATTGCACAGCCCCTAATGCCCCACCTTTTTTTTTACCCCGCCAAAAATTAGTGCAGTGAGCCTCCGTGCATGCGCCTAAGTGGGAGACGAGCTGCTGTTAACAAGATCGAAACGACATTTTTTTGCTTTGTCAGGAAACTTTTTTGCTGTTTGTGTCCCGATTTCGAATGTTTACATGTTTATGCCGGATAATTTGCTTGATTGATAGCAAATAAGTATTAAAATTCATACTGATTCTTTGCAAGCAGTCATACCAATTTGAGGACCGGGGTAGACGAAAACATAAACAGTAAGTGTACTAATTATTCATTTCCTTGTTTGAATTTGAATTTGTAATTTCAGTACATGAGACTGATGATGATCTATAACATGTACATGTATGTACATGATCCACCAGTGGAGCTTCTGCGACCCCTGCGCAGAACTTCCGATAGTGGATTATCTGCGCACGGTGGACGCAAGGAATCCACAGTTGGATTTTCTGCGCATGGAATAATTCTGCGCACGGTCGCAGGGAATCCACTGACGGATTTTCGGCGTACGTTCGCTGAAACTCCCCTCCGTATATAGTTCCGGTGGATTAATTCTGCGCACGGCCGCAGGAAATCCACGGACGGATTTTCGGCGCACGTTTTAATCATCACATGAATTGTTATGATTTAATGTTATTAAATGGTAGAAAGTATGAAATATTATTTAGGGCCTATATGTTTAGAGTCAGTTCTACGCATCACCGCTGTTTATGCATGACATTTTAGTTGTACGCACTCGCGCATGGGCACGGCATTTACAGCAGGAAATGGCGGGAAATTTCAACCATTTTCGCGATACCGTACAAAGACGCACCTGGTCACAGTTCCTTCCAAAGCTTCAATTTCTTGTGTCCAATTACTTGAACCCGATATTATTTTTTTTTTTTTACGTTATTCCTAGAAGTTAGAAATGGTTTTTCCTTGCTTAGGCTCTTCAAAATATTAAATTCACTTCATTCAAAAGGGTTCAAAATATGCAACATTTTATCATGTCAACACTGATTATAAGATAAAAATCACCTTTTTGATCACAATTTTACATTTTTTCTGAGGTTATCCCACTGATTCGAATATTTTATTATGAAACAACGGCCTTTGATAAATACACTGAACCTTTAGTTTCTTTCTCAATAGGTCGATTTCAGTATTTTAAAGGAAAATTGAATTTACCGGTTTTTTCTACCATGATTTTCTCTAACTTCTCGGAATTCAATATTAATAAGTCCATGTTGATATATTTCAACCTCATCCACTCCATTAAATTTGAAATGAAATCATTTCATTGAAATGTATGAACTTTAATACTGTTATATTATAAATCCGTCACAGGAAGGCCGGCCTATCTGTAACTAGCCCCTTCTGAGGTGGTTTGTTTACAAACAAGTCAGCATGACATGACATGTGACACGTACTGGCTAGCTAATCGAGGAAGAGCAGTATGGAACCAGAGTCGTGTATGGAACAGAAATGTGTACATTTTCAGATGCCAAAATAGAGATTGAGTATTATTTAAAAAATATCTGCATGACATACTGAACTCTAAATATTACAGAGCTAGATCCAGTTTATTATGGCATTTAAATACACGCCCATGCGACATCGGCGGAACAGCATTAAAAATGCAGGCTGTTGTTTAAAATCACGAAGAAACTACGGCCGGCCACGTTGCACGCTAGCTGTGAATCTCATGGCAGCCCGGCATGGCAGCCCGGCATGGCAGGGACATGGGGAATACGTAAAACCTTCATAATTAAATTTTAATAAATAAATAAATAATAAAGTATATTAAAAATGATTTATTGATTAAGGAAAACACTGTCTGACCCCTGCTGAAAACTGAAGCATTTCTCGGCAGCATGACTAGGCCTACCCCGCATGTAGGCCTACATCAACATCATTTCATGAAAATAAATTTCATGAAATGATGTTGATGTAGGCCTACATGCGAGATAAACCTCATGTAGGCCTTCATCAACATAATTTCATGAAAATGATTTTCATGAATGATGCATGATGTAGGCCTACATGTGGGATAGGCCTAGTAGGCCCAGTCATGCTGCCGAGAGCCACTGCGAGGTAAAATGAACGCCTGGGCCAATTTCTGTGCTTTTAGGGACCGTTCACAAGCAATAAGGGGGCCTGATGCACAAAAAAAAAAAAAAAAAATCATCATGAAACATTTTGGGGCCCCACCTTTTAATACAGACCTCAAAAATTTCAGGCCCCCCCTTTTTGGCATTAAAATTATGGGTCAACCCCATAGAAAAGCATTTTAACTCAATTTTTCTAGGAAAATTTGTCATTTTTTTCAGGGCCCCCCTTAGGAGGGTCAAAAAATTTTCAGGGCCCCCTTTTTGCATCAGGCCCCCCTAACAAATGTTTGTGAACAGTCCCTTATGGCCCCATTATGTTTTCTTTATTTTTTACAGGCACCCCCATAACCCCCTTGTCGGCAGCACTGAGTAGGCTTATTGACAAAGCTTAGGGGTGGTGCCATAATCATGTCTACCCCAGGGTGGTCAATTGTCAAAAGGTCTGCCAAAATCACTTCCCACTTCACCTAGGGAGGGCGAGTTAAGCGCAGCGGTAGTTCCCTCGCTTTGCACCACTGAGGTCTCGGGTTCAAGCCCCAGCGCTGCCCAAGGACTCATGTGCACTTGGTTTATCCCGATTCCATGCTCACTCTGCAGGTTTTCTCCGGGATCTCCGGTTTCCTCCTGTATCACAAAAATCGGTGATTAGTTGTTTGGTTATCAAAAACTTCCTTCACCCAATGGAATTTGGGGAGCTGCACAGATAATTGGTGAATGTTACAATCTAAATGCGGATAGGTGTGCGCCAGGGTTCGAATTCGGCTGTATCGCATAGCAGTTTGCTCCATATTTTGAAGTAACTGCAACCCAATTTTGCATTTGTATAGCACTTTTTATCCTGATTATGATGAATTAACCAAAAAACTGCTATGCAAATTTTTTAAACAAATTCGAACCCTGGTGTGCGCCGTTAAGTCAGCAACCTAGTTGATGCGATCTGATTGTGATTATTCACCATTGCAGCGAAATTACAGCGCTTTGAGTCCTCTAAGTTCTGGAGAAAGGCGCTTTATAAATCCAAAATTAATTATCAATTAATATGTCTGGAGCAGTCAAGTTAGCTCAATCGATAAGGTGTTCGACTATGGTGCGAGAGGCTGCGGATTCGAACCCTGGCGGTGCCTAGTATGCTCTTGTGGAAAAAGCGTACTAAACTCTGGGGCTGATCCTGGTTGCGAACTTTATTTGTGGAATGTCTCATGAAGTAGCAAAGTCCCTGAATTGTGAAATGGTTTATGGAATGATGTTGGACCGTAGAAAAGTGGGGCGATGAGCACGAAATACCCCTTTAAAGTAAACATATCTCTGAAACTATACATCTCACACTAACAATACTAACACATTTTTTTGATGACTTTGACCACAAATTTTTATTTTTTCAAATATCTTAAAAATACAAGAATCTAAGCTAATTGAACAGACAGTAGTACTACCCAAGTTTTTTTAGTGGCCCATATATAGCAGAGTTACTGCAGGGCTGCAAGCTGGTAACTTCCATAGTTCCATGCCCTAACTTCAGAATTACTCCACAGCTACTCCATCACAAGCTACTGTATTACTCTAAGTTATTGCACAGCTTCTCCAGCTTGGAATAGTCCTGCAGTATTGAACTCGGCTATCCATGGCTACCCAATAACTGGCCATATGATATGAATATGGTTGTGTATGTTTATGATTGATCAGAGTGTGACAAAGTAAGGATTCACCAGAAGTTTGTTACACTTTCATAACATATTTAATTTTCTTCATGCATAGTGTATTCTACATCAATTTGAACTGCATATTTGGATGGTGAAAGCTTTTGTCATAAGAAAAGAAACAGGTCGTTGAACTTTCCACATAGGGTCAATTTTAAAATTACACAAATCCTGTTCAAAACCTACACTATCGTAATCCTCCTCTGGCAATAAAGATTCAGAAAAAAGTACACTTTGACATACCTATGATGTACGGTTAGGCCTAAAAAATTGTTTGATTGGCGTAATCCGACCGACCTAGAAATAAGCCCGACCCTAGACTTTTTTTTACTTTTTTTGCAAAGAAATTTTAATTAATTAAAAAAATTCCACAACCTTTATCATACGCAATTTACAGCTTAAAATGTGTGCAAAATAGAAATTACTGACCGACCTACCCTAATATTTTTTACGTTATGCCAATCAAACAATTTGTTTAGACCTTCATAGAGTTACGAGCAAAAGAGTAACATTGTGACGTCATAGGTCTAATGAAAATGAAATTGTTCTGATTTTTATGAAAATGATCTCAAATTAGGGGCTGTGCAATAATTATGAGCCCTGGGGAGGGTAAAATTGGGGGCAAGAAATTTTTGGCGAGCGAAAGGGGGGGGCAAGCGATTTTTGGTGGGCCGAAAAGGGGTGGGGCAAGCGATTTTTGGCGAGCCGTTCGGATATTTTACCCCCCCCCCGGGAGCTGATAATTATTGCTCAGCCCCTTATTGGTCTTCTTGCAAGAAATCAGACAAAGAGAATAGTTCTTTTAATTATCTAGGGTGCTTTCTTATTTTTGATATCAATTTCAAATTATAGAACTCAATAAGACTCGATGTGTATTGTCCTTTTTGAATTTTTGATGTGTTACCAAGGTAACAAAACATCCTATACTGCACAGGTTCACCATCGGTACTTGACTTTTGCAGTACAGCATTGTAATGTGTAGGTACTCTGTGTGTACCAGTCAGGTACCTTGGGGATGATGAACCTGTCCTGGCGGCCACAATAGGGATACATGTACATAGTGCAAACTATTATTTTCTGATTTATCATAGGACATATAATTGGAGACCATTTCAACTTCGAGCATCCTCTGAACCCTTTTGACCTCGGGAACACCAGCTGGAACATTATTGTTTGTGTTTAAGAAAGTCCAAGCAATAAAGCAAATTTAACATGATTTGCACATCATTGTATAACATCCTTGTCCAGAGGTGTCGTTATCACGCGATGACAATGTCACAATGTACACCAGCACCAACACTCTTCATGAATGGAACTACATATCTTCGCCCAGTTTCTCTTGAACATCCATGTTCTTTTCTGTGAAAATAGAGCAATAAAAGAAAATAAAAAAAATTAGTAAATAAGCTTAAACTGAAAGTTGTTATTGTGTATATCAATTACAAATTGATCACTGATTAACTTGATAACTTAAGCTGAAATTACAGCTAGGTTTAGGTGACAAAAAACCCTGTTCTACAGGCCTGTCTGACCTAGATTTTTGTGTCTCAGGTGTGCTTTTTTTTGGGAAAAAAAACTATGAATGGAGCAAGTGAAAAAAATTGAAAATTTTTACAGATCTTAAAATTTACAGGTATAAGGTCATTTGCACAAGAAAAATGCTCAACTGACAAACCTACATGGGTTTATTTCTGTCGCATTTGAGTGTACAAATTGAAGAATCGTGGAGGAAAAGTGAACAAAATGACAGACCATACAGGCAAAAGCAGCCTGCCTATTCCCAATTTCAACAACACAATCTTGATGTCCATCATTTCTATTAAAAAGCAATGAGCACCAACTCGCCGTTTTTTTAGTGAGTTTTGAGTACTTTCGTCACCACCTATCCCGCGGAATGTGGGAAAATGATGGCACTTGTAATTTTTGGTTATTTTGAACAGTCTATAATTTAGTTGAAGTGCAATTTTAGCAACAGTTTTGATGCGATGACCCCATCATTATTTCCGAACTACCCTTGCTATTATGGTGTCGTTCTTCATCAATTTCTAGCCTCAAAAGCTATTGGTGAGCAAATTCCCGGCAAATTGAAGCTAGACTACCAGGGTGCATTCTACCATTGCCAATCCGTGGGTTGTATAGGGTTGGAAATATTCCAACATGCTACGTTCCACCCCTAGAGTGCACCAACAGGTTAATTCCTGTTAATTAAAATGTATGTAAACCCAGCTTACAGCCCCACATTTTCTAGGATGGGGAATCTGGGATGATGGGGGTGAAGTAGGCCTACTTGAAATGAATTGCATGATAATATCATGATTAGGCAAAAAAAATATTATTGTGTTGCCCTCAAGTGGGAAATTTAGGTCGGACGGTCGGATTTCTTTTTTTTTTTTTATTCTCAAATATTAAATAATGCTTCTTCAATTAGGGACATTTGTCAATTTTGACTTCTGGATACCTGTTAGACATCAATTAAAGACTAGTCTTTCAATAAAATATTACTTTTAAGTGAAAAACATTGAGTTTTTGAACAAATCTGTAAAATTCATCATTCAAAAAAAAAAATTGCGACCCTGATTTTTCAGGATTTAGGGTCGGACGGTTGAGGGCTAAACAATAATTTTTTTTGGCCTAACGCATGTCACACACATAACACATTTGATCGAGAAGTCTATCTTTAATACAGGCCACTGATATAGAAACCAATGATTGATTATTATGGATTGAGCTTTGGAGCTACATGTATCTCCAAATCATGTCAGAATCAGTCAAGCATAACACCACATTAGCAATGAAAATTCGAAGTAAACAACAACGCAGATCACGATGGGTACAGCACCCGAAAAAGCTGCTCAAATGACACATCATCAGCGAATTGTGAGCATGGGGCCATGGTTAATCTCATAAAATAAAAATGAGCAAACTTTGGCTGCTCTGAAGATACAGATATGTCATCAAAATAAATTTGGTACCCTGTAACATTAAACTTAATAAAGAATTTTTTAATGTGTTTGAAAATTGGCGACGATTAAGTGACTGAAGTAGTTAAATAGTTCCATGCTCTATCTCTGTCCGTGTTCACACTCACTGTGTCATCGTGGATAGTAGATACGAGTTCTAGATCAAATGACGCACAGACAGTAAGCTTACTTCAACCCAACAGAAGCCAGCTGCTCGGTCATGATATTTAATATTGCGCATCTCTGTGCAATATAATCCTTCTAGGTACATCCACGGCCTTGCTAACGTACATGTTTACATACACATAGCCATCATTGCCCATTTACATGGCATAGCACTCAGAAATACATGCATGCCATATACATGCATGATAGTGAAATCATTTATTATTTTTAAAAAAAAGGACATTTTTTAACCTTGGGCCATTCATTAATTCAGCCTATTGAGAGCGTTTTTATTCACTTGCATACAAGATCAGATATAAAAGAAGGTGTACCAAGTGCCCAAAATCATGGGTAAAGTACAAAAGATTTGAAAATCCTACACGCTGCTACTGCCTTGTTGCAGCACGGTGCAGAACTCCGGAAACAAGTACAGAATTTGGGTGCAAAGTAATGTACAATTTCAGGAAATATTTATCACTGATGATGAAACCGGATTCATTTTAAGAATATCTTAGATCAAATAATTACCTTCGATTCGAAAATGTAGTTACTCTTGCAATATTAACACCTTTTTGCAGCATTTTTATTCCACCACGGCTATTGTTTACGTGCAGACCGCCAGCATCCATCTTTAATTGTGTCAAGGGCATAGTCTCGTTACCAGTCGTTTTAAGCTCTTCGGTACAACTAAGTTGCGGATTTTTACGCATAAAATAAACAGCGGTGGCATCAAGTTTCATGTTAAAAAAACCATGTTTAAAAAAATAACTTAGAAAGTAAGAAATATTATATATATTTTTAGAGTCAGAACGGTGGAGTTTTTCTGCGCACGGTCGCAGGGAATCCACAGTCGGACTTCGGCATCGTCTTGCAGAAACTTCCTCCGTATATAGCTCGGTGGAGTAATTCTGCATGACGGTCGCAGGTAATCCTGAGACGGATTTTTGCGCGATTTAATCATGTCATGAATTGTTATGATTTAATATTATTAAATATTATTAAATGGTATAAAGTAACTTTAGTAAGAAATATTATTTAGGGCCTATATGTTTCTACTCCAATTTCGAATTTTATATAATAATGATGTACAAAGTTTTGAATAATATGGCACCTGTTTACCTTAATGATTTATTTCATGAAGTTAGTTCTATAATTTTTAATACGGTGGAGTATTTCTGCGCACGGTCGCAGGGAATCCACTGACGGATTTTCGGCGCACGTTTTTCTTGAATTGTTATGATTTAATATTTGCCTACCCTAGAATGTTTAATAAGTGATAAGATAAAAAGGGTAGAAAGTAAGAAATATTATTTAGGCCTATATTTTTAGAGTCAGAAGTTACGGTTCTGCGCATCAAATGTCTCGTGTTTAAAAAGAATAACTTAGAAAGTATGAAATGTATACATTTTTAGAGTTTATTTTAATACGGTGGAGTATTTCTGCGCACGGTCGCAGGCAATCCACTGACGGATTTTCGGCGCACGTTAAAAAATTAAACGTTAACATTATTAATTATTGCGAAGGTACGCAAAAAAGCGTGCATGCAGGTTTTATGCGGGGGCGCAAAAACTCAAAAAATCGGAGGGTTTGCGTGCGTTTTAAATATTGTTAATAATGTTTACTACTCCAATTTCGGAGCTTTTCCAGATGCTACGCAAAAACTCCGAATCAGATGCTACGCAAAAACTCCAAAATCGGAGGGTTTGCGCCCATTTTTAATATTGTTAATAATGTTTACCACTCCAATTTCTGAGTTTGAAAGTTTGAAATTATATTTCATACTTTCTACCATTTAATAATATTAAAGCATAACAATTCATGAGATGATTAAATCGCATACCGAAAATCCGTCTGCGTGGCTTCCCTGCGACCGTCGCAGAATTACTCCACCGGAGCTATATACGGAGGGGAGTTTCAGCGCACGTGCGCCGAAAGTCCGACTGTGGATTCCCTGCGTCCGTGCGCAGAAAAACTCCACCGTTCTGACTCTAAAAATATATATAATATTTCAAATTTTCTAAGTTATTTTTTTAAACATGGTTTTTTAAACATGAAACTTGAAGCGCAGAACTGACTCTAAACATATAGGCCCTAAATAATATTTCATACTTTCTACCATTTAATAATATTAAATCATAACAATTCATGAGATGATTAAAAGCGGAGGGAGTTTCTGCACGCGTCTTGAAAAGTCCGACTGTGGATTCCTGTGTCCGTGCGCAGAAAAACTCCACCGTTCTGACTCTAAAAAAATATATATAGGCCTATATATAATATTTCTTATTTTCTAAGTTATTTTTTTAAACATGGTTTTTAAACATGAAATTTGAAGCGCAGAACTGACTCTAAACATATAGGCCCTAAATAATATTTCATACTTTCTACCATTTAATAATATTAAATCATAACAATTCATGAGATGATTAAAACGTGCGCCGAAAATCCGTCCGTGGAGTCCCTGCGACCGTGCGCAGAATTTACTCCACCGGAGCTATATACGGAGGGGAGTTTCAGCGCACGTGCACCGAAAGTCCGACTGTGGATTCCCTGCGACCGTGCGCAGAAATACATAATATTTCTTACTTTCAAAGTTAT
Source organism: Amphiura filiformis (assembly GCF_039555335.1). Lineage (NCBI taxonomy): Eukaryota > Metazoa > Echinodermata > Ophiuroidea > Amphilepidida > Amphiuridae > Amphiura > Amphiura filiformis. The sequence goes on along the minus strand of NC_092634.1, from coordinate 50,506,018 downwards.
TTTTTAAACATGTTTTTAAACATGATACTTGATCTTGAACTGACTCTAAACATATAGGCCTAAATAATTACTCCACCGCAGAATTACTCCACGGAGCTATATACGGAGGGAGTTTCTCTTGCACGTCTTGCCGAAAATCCGTCCGTGGATTCCCTGCGACCGTCGCAGAATTACTCCACCGGGCTATATACGGAGGGGAGTTTCTGCGCACGTGCGCCGAAAATCTGTCCGGGGATTCCCTGCGACCGTGCGCAGAATTAATCCACCGGAACTATATACGGAGGGGAGTCCAGTTCAGCGCACGCACGCCGAAAATCCGTCAGTGGATTCCCTGCGACCGTCGCAGAATTATTCCACCGAACTATATACGGAGGGGATTTTCAGTGCGTGCGCAGAAAATCCGAATGTGGATTCCTTGCGTCCACCGTGCGCAGATAATCCACTATCGGAAGTTCTGCGCAGGGGTCGCAGAAGCTCCACTGGTGGATAGCTTACATAACTCTCTATAAGTATGAATGGAGAATGGGAAATTGTATTAATAATAATATAGTCAAATGCAGCAAACCTTTGACGAGCGCGACTACCGTGATGTTGCAAATTCGACTCTTTGGAATTGATTGGCGTGAGACAGAGCAGAGCAGAGGCGTACTACCGGGATTTGCCGACTCCAATGTACATAGGAGCAAGGGGTAGGATCCCCGGGGTAGGAGCAACAAATTATTCATGACGATGCGTGAGATTTTACTCATTTTCCAGTTTTTTGCGTGAGATTTACTACCTAGGCCAGACAGGGTCTAATTCTGCATAAAACCGGGCAACGTTATTTCTATAGATCTGCTGCACATTCAAATTGCATTGTTACGTATTGCATCGTAATTTTATTTGTGTCTATGCTAATTATGTTTACACAACATGAACTCACGTGTTTTCAAGCAAATTCGCCGATAATAGGTGATCAAAAGCGATCGGAATATTACAAAAGTACAGATCGCATTCAGCTTACTTCATATGAGATGATCTTTGGAAAATACGGCATAATTTGTCTTGGTGTTTGCGGAATGCCATGCAGTAAAATATTAATACGTTGCGACAATTCATGATTGACAACTAACAATCGGCGTGTCCTTCGTATCCTCCACTGTCAATTTCTTATCCACTCACTAATCCTCACAAAAGCTTTGTGTTGATTACGTAATGTGTGGAGGCAAATTGCAATAAGTACAATGAAATAATGAGTAGGGCAGGCTCCGAGGTGGGTTTCTTCTTCATCTTACGTTACAGTATTGTTCTCCAAAAAAACCCGGAAGCTTGTCGTTTGGAGCTCTAGCTGAAATACAGCAAGATAATGTAAGATAGTAAATGTAAACCTGTATTTTAGCTAGAGTATCTCGAGCTAACCTTGGCGTGAGATTATACTACCTTGGTGTGACTGTGAGACCGTGAGAAAGTGACCCAATGTGTGAGAGTTGACAGCCCTGACGCACAGTTCATTCATAAATTTCCACTCGGCAACAGCAGATCGCCTCAGCAGCCATTCAGACTCGGAGACAAAAACTTGTGCGTCCAAACCAGAGGTAGCGTTATAACTTGCGCCATGGGGACGGCGCATTCTTTTAGCTTTTGGCGCACAAAATCACCATTTAGAGGTTGCTAAAGGGTCATGTTAACCCTTTATTTCTATTGTTTTGGATCCATAGTTTCACAAAATTTCAAATTTTTGACCCCTTGTTTGAAAACCTAGCGCTACCCCTGGTCCAAACGCAGTATAAATCCCAGGGGCCACTGCCATTACAAGGTGAGGTACATGCTCATGTACAAAAACATGTAAAAAGGGTAGTTTTTCACCGACGGGCGATGTACGGGCAGGGACGGATTTAAGCAGTGGCCCGCTGGCACGGGGCCAGTGGATTTTGCGTCGGGCCAGTAAACTTCCAACAATGCTGGCCCGGCGGGCCACTAGATTTTTGAGCCTGATATAACACTTACGAGACAAGATATCAGTGATGGTCATATTTACACAGTTTTCTGCTCTGCCTGTCACTTCAAATTTATATCTTTATTCACTGATTTTTTTTTGTATAATATTTATATTCTTAATCTTATTCTTGCGTTGCTAGCAACTTGGAAATATACGGCCGCTTTTTACAATGATAGCAGGCCTATTTAGCTCTTCCATGCGCTACATAATTATATCTGATGATGTTAGCGATACCGCAAATACCGCCTAGTTTGAAACTTTTGGAACTAAAAAGGCAGGACTACTGACTGAACTTGTGTTAGTGACTGCACTCTCTACATTGAGTACATTCAGTACAAAACAATTAAAATGTTAAGGTTTGCTTGACTTTATCTCGGATAGTGATGTTTCCACACACAATGAGAGAATTAGTTATATTTAGGCAATTACGCCAAAACGATAAACAATTTTGAGGTAAAAATGGTATGAGATGTTGTAGTTTTACAGTAACATGTAACACAAAATGGACCACCTCATGACACGCGACCTACATGTAGAGCATTGCGATAGGAAGTCAAAAACAAGAAAAATATTTGCGATTGCTTGAACATGTTTGCTACAGCTATCTAAATAGTCAATGTCATGAGTGTTACACAGAATTAATTAATTGGCAATAATTCAAATTTCTGAAGAAATTACCAGTCTGTTGGTGTTCTCTTTTAGCCCTGAAAATATATTCCTGAAGCCAAACTGCTGCAATCATGATGTAACAGGGGTGTGAAATTTCAGCTTTTTTTATTGCTAACATGTGTACGCGTTTTCTTTTCTTTTCAGCCCATATTTGACGTTTTTACCCTGCTTTTACGCTGTTTTTCAGCTTTTTTTTTAGTAATTCTCAGCTTTTTTGGTCTGAGGCCTCTCACACCCCTGATGTAAAGACCTTCATATTCAAGAAATATGTACATAAAAACATCGTTTTCATAGCTTGACCAAAATGTTACACTCCTGACAATCAATTGTAAATAATAGGCCTATAGGCTCAACAATAAAATTGAACTAATGTAATTCAATTTTTTGCCCCTTTTTGAGATAGCCATAAATAGATAATTACAAACACTACTTAAGAAAATGTGATTTGCAAATTTATATTTAAACTACGCAAAAAAAGTTTCTTTATGGTTAGGAAATGTACCCACTATTAAAAGGCTTCATGGACGGGCCACCAACACGAGCCAAATTTTTGGCTTTTTCAAACTGAAATATTTTACACTAATAGTGCCAACAATGCCCAACATGGTCCAATAAATTGCTGAAATTAGGTCCCTGCGTAGTGGATATTCTTGCTTGAACTGCTTTCAACATTTACCAATTTATGTTTAAAACAATTTATGCCTACAACTTGACAATAGGGAAAAGGAAGGCTTCATGGCCAGTCGTCATTTCACAAATTTTCAGCTTTTTAAACTAAAATTGTACACACTAATAGTGCCAAAATAGCTCAAAATGATCCACCAAATCGCTTCAAGTAGGTCTTCATTTTGCTAAAATTTCCAACTTCTGAGAGGGGGAGCATCCCCTCAGATACCCCCCTGCGCAGTGCATAAACAAGTGGCCATTTTCGCTTCCGCTTTCAACATTTGCCAATTTGTTTTTAATAATTTATATGTAAAAGTTGAAGCAAAATGAGGCCACTGTGAAAAGTCCATTTTCAAAATTTTACATCATGATAATTACTTCATATATGATGTAAATGCTATCAAAATGTAACGTCTTAAAAAGTTTTAAACGTCTGTGATGATTGAAACAATTAACATTTACTGGCAAATTCACAGGAAATTAGCTCATTTATTCAAAAACAACAGGCGAGTTAATTGGAGATGGCTTCAAAACCCCATTTTGGATTTCGCAGCTCCGAAAGACCCTCTATATTTGACCAAAATATGCAAGTTCCATGGTTTAGAACAATAGAAACCAGATGGAGAACCTGTGGGCAACCGGCGGTTGAATTTAAAAGCCATCCCTTAGCAAACATATGTATATCCCTTCAGTAGCGCAAAAAGGCTGAAGGATGAAACTAATGGACTGGAGTGAGCTTGAACCACTGTTTTCTTGCAGCTTCCGTTCTGACTCAGTATCATTTTTAGTCATAATTTGTCGGTCGCAACACATAGTGGCGTACGGTGATTTTGGTCAATTTTATAAAATTTTGCCCAACGGTTTTATATATCAAGTTCTTCAAGTATACCGAGTAAGAAAGCTCAACTATACTTAATTAATAAATAAGGTTAATTAATCAATTGACTTATGTTAACAATCCCGTAAGAATCCAATATCTTCCGTTTCACAAACTGACGCACGATCAACATACGCCATTATGTGAAACGGCGAAATCGGATTTGATGACATTTAGGCACATCATCCGTCAATAATATGGCGTCACGCTTCAGACACGAGCAAAACCCCAAATCTTCCGTTTCACATAGTGGCGTCGTGCGACTTACGCTTCAAAAACCTGCTGAAACCCCCAAATCTTCCGTTTCACATAGTGGCGTACATGCGACTTACGCTTCAAAAATCCGCCAAAACCCCGAAATCTTCCGTTTCACATAGTGGCGTATAAGTTTAGAGCTAGATATATCATATAAAAGTTATTCCTTTTTAACTATTTAAGTTACAGTTTAATAGTTTAATCCTTTAACTTCAATTTTAAATGTAATCGGTCCACGGAGAGATAATATTGAAGGAGTACTGACTATGTTATTAGTAGCATATTCTTCAAACGCGTTTTTCTAGGAAATGTATTTTGCGTTTGTCCTGCACGTACGCCACTATGTGTTGCGACCGACGAATTTTATTTTATTTTATTTATTTGTATTTCAGATATTCAGACACTACAATAAGTGATCTGCTGTTGAGCCTGGTACTGAAGCACAGCGAGATGCCTTGCCTAGTATGTTAATGGAGAGCAACTTGTAAACAACTGATTTGCTGTGGTTGATTTGAGGTGGGCATATTAACTTGGATTAATACCTTTGTATGTCTCTTCCTGGGTACATCCTACTATTTTACAAGTTGAAAAACAAAACAATGGAAGCCATACATACCTCATTCTCTTGTAAATTTTGTACAATCAATCTTCATTCATTTGACAGATGGAAAATTCACGTTGACAGACATATGATCAAATATGTACAAGCTCATAAAAGCAAAGGGTGCATATATTGTCGAAGAAACTTGGCAAAAAATTGTGTCCTTCAAAGGAATTTGAAAATCCACAACTTGACATTGGACCAATTTCAAACTTGTGACTCTCCAAACCAAATCGCTTCCAGTTCTGTTAGTGATTTTGTAGGACCTATACGACCTGTACTAAAACTTTATGAGTGTAAGTATTGTCAGACATACTTTACTCAAACAGACCACCTCGTAAGACACATGAGAACACACACCAAAGAAACGACTTACCAATGCTGCGAGTATTGCCAGAAGGCCTTTGTACAAAGTGAAGATCTCGAAAGGCATATCATTAGTCACAACCCATATCAATGCACATATTGTCAGAAACGTTTTACACAAATGGCTATTCTTGAACAACACATTGGAAGACACACCAAATATCGGTGCAAGTATTGTGGGGAATACTTTAGTCGAAATAGTGAGTTTAAAAGACACACCAGAATTCACAAAGAAGAAAAATCATATCAGTGTGAATATTGTCAGCTGTGTTTTAAGCATGTCTCTCATCTTAAAGTACACATAAGAAGTCACACCAAAGAGACGCCATATCGGTGCAAGTATTGTGAGAAATGCTTTACCCGAATCAGTAGCCTAAAAGTGCACATCAGAATACACACAAAAGAACGGCCATATCAGTGTGAGACTTGCTGCAAACGTTTTATACGAAAATCTGATCTTACAAAGCATATCAGAACACACACCAAAGAGAAACCCTATCAATGTGAATTCTGCGAGAAAAGTTTTGCTGATAATAGTGGCTTTAGTAGGCACATCAGAACTCACACCAAGAAAAACCTTATCAGTGTGAGTTTTGTCAGAAGAGCTTTGCACAAAGTGTATCTCTCGAAAGGCATATGATGAGGCACACTAACGAGGCGCCATATCGGTGCAAGTATTGTGAGAAATGCTTTACTCGAAGCAGTAGCCTAAAAGTGCACATCAGAATACACACAAAAGAACAGCCATATCAGTGTGAGACTTGTTGCAAACATTTTATACAAAAATCTGATCTTACAAAGCATGTCAGAACACACACCAAAGAGAAACCCTATCAATGTGAATTCTGCGAGAAAAGTTTTGCTGATAATAGTGGCCTTAGTAGGCACATCAGAACTCACACCAAAGAAAAAGGTTTGTAAGAAGAGCTTTGCACAAAGTATAGATCTCAAAAGGCATATCATAAGTCACAGCACAGCACGTTTTTAAACAAATGACATCACCCAGAGAGAACCCATATCGGTGTGAGTATTGTGGAAAATGCTTTCCCCGAAACAGTGACCTTAAAAGTCACATCAGAACACACACCAAGGAGAAACCCTATTAGTAGGGTACAGAATGGAGGTCCCGTTCTCGGTGTGAGTACAAGAAGTTTTGAAGGTGTTTTTTTTATAGATTTTAGGACACTGAATAAAATGGGAGGGGTCTGTACCATCGAAAAGTGTGGGGAACTCTACGCTAGAGGGTTTTTTCAAAATGGCCGCCAAAATCCCTAAAATCACCATAACTTGGTCAGAGAAGCACCCAGCAGAACGATTCTGATGTCTATACCCATGTTTTCAGGGTCAAGGAATCCAATAGAATCATTTACAACAGCCTAGGACCTATCATTCCAAGATGGCTGCCAAAATTTCAAAATGGCCGCCAGTGAACATTAACTTGGCTATATCTCGGGTGCAGAAAGTCCTAGAAGTATGATTCTGGTGTCTATACCCATGTTTACAGGGTCTAGAAATCCATTAGAATAATCTAAAACAGTACAGAACCTTAAAATCCCAAGATGGCCGCCAAAATTGAAAAATAACCACCACTAAAATGCAGAATTTTGCCTATATCTTATCTTATCTGTGGTTTAGACGGCCCTATCCGGAGTTTACGATCCTTACCTGGGGCTAAGATGCCTTAATCTTAGCATAACGCAGTCTAAACCCCAGATAAGGTATCTAAACCCCAGATAAGGCCCATAACCCCAGATTAAGGGACGTAGACCCCAGATAAAGCAGGACAACCCCCAAATAAGGTGCCTTAACCCTAAATAAGGAACATAAACCACAGATAAGGCATCTAAACCCCATGTAAGGTTGCCTTAACTCTAGATAAGGAACGTAAACACCAGATAAGGCATCTAAATCCCAGATAAGGCGCCTTAACCTCAGATGATGGACGTAAACCTAGGATAACACAGTCTAAACCCCAGATAAGGCATCTAAACCGCAGATATGGGACGTAAGCTCCAGATAAGGCAGTTTAAACCCCAAATAAGGCAGTCTAAATCCCAGATAAGGCAACTAAACCAAGATATGGTGCCCTAACCCCAGATAAAGGACGTGAACCTAGGACTCTAAACCCCTGATAAGGCGCCCTAACCCCAGATAAGGGATGTGAATCTAGGATAATGCAGTCTAAACCCCAGATAAGGCGCCCTAACCCCAGATGAGGGACGTGAATCTAGGATAATGCAGTCTAAACCCCTGCAGATAAGGCACCCTAACCCCAGATAAGGGACGTGAATCTAGGATAATGCAGTCTAAACCCCAGATAAGGCGCCCTACCCCCAGATAAGGGACGTGAATCTAGGATAATGCAGTCTAAACCCCCGATAAGATGCCTTAAGCCCAGATAAGGGACATTAATTAACTGGAGATAACGCAGTCTAAACCCCAGGTAAGGCACCGTAACCCCAGATAAGGGACGTAAACATATGATAACACAATCTAAGCCCAAGATAAGGCACCTTAACCGCAGATAAGGAATGTAAACCCCAGATTAGGCAGTCTAACATCAGATAAGGTGCCTTAACCTCAAATAAGGGACGTAAACCCCAGACAAGGCATCTGAACCCCACACAATTTGGGGTTTAGACTGCTTTATCTGGAGCTTACGTCCCTTATCTGGGGTTACGGCGCCTTATCTGGGGTTTAGATGCCTTATCTGGGGTTAAGACAGTGTTATCCCCAGTTAACGCCCCTTATCAGGGGTTAAGGCAGCTTATTTGGGGTTTAGACTGCAAGGCGCCTTAACCCCAGCAAGGGGACGTAAGCCCAGATAAGGCAGCCTAACAACCAGAAAAGGCGCCTTCCCTCAGATAAGGAGCGTAAACCCCAGATAAGGCATCTAAACCCTGGGTAAGGTGCCTTATCACTTGATAAGGGACATAATCTGGGGTTTACATCTCTTATCTGGGATTAAGGGGTCTTATCTGGCGTTTAGATGCCTTATCTGGGGGTTTAGATTGTTTAGATGGGGTTTAGGTACCTTATCTGTGGTTTAGACTGCCTGATCTGGGGTTTACGTCTCTTTTCTGGGGTTAAGGCACCTTATCTAGGGTTTAGATGCCTTATCTGGGGTTTAGATGCCGTATCTGGGGTTAAGGCACCTTATCTAGGGTTTAAGGTGCCCTATTTGGGGTTTAAACTGCTTTATCTGGAGCTTACGTCCCTTATCTGGGGTTATGGCGCCTTATCTGGGGTTTAGATGCCTTATCTGGGGTTAAGACAGTGTTATCCCCAGTTAACGTCCCTTATCAGGGGTTAAGGCAGCTTATTTGGGGTTTAGACTGCATTATCCTATATTTACATCCCTTATCTGGGGTTACGGTGCCTTATCTGGAGTTTAGACTGCCTTATCTGGGGTTTACGTCCCTTATCGGGGGTTAAGGTGCCTTATCTGGGTTTAGATGCCTAAATAATGGATCTGGGATTTAGACTGCCGTATCTAGGGTTAACATCCCTTATTTGGGGTTAAGGCACCTTATATTGGGTATAAATGCCTTATCTGGGGTTTGGACTGTGTTATCCTAGGTTTACGTCCCTCATCCGAAGTTAAGGCACCTTATCTGGGATTTAGATGCCTTTTCTGGTGTTAACGTTCCTTATCTGGGGTTAAGGTGCCTTATCTGGGGTTTACGTCTCTTATCTGGGGTTTAGATGCCTTATCTGGGGTTTACGACCCTTATCTAGAGTTAAGGCAACCTTACATGGGGTTTAGATGCCTTATCTGTGGTTTATGTTCCTTATTTAGGGTTAAAGCACCTTATTTGGGGTTTGTCCTGCTTTATCTGGGGTCTACATCCCTCAATCTGGGGTTACGGGGCCTTATCTGGGGTTTAGATACTTTATCTGGGGTTTAGACTGTATTATGCTAAGATTAAGGCATCTTGGCCCCAGTATTAAGGATCGTAAACTCCGGATAGGGCCGTCTAAACCACAGATAAGATAAGATATAGGCAAAATTCTGCATTTTAGTGGTGGTTATTTTTCAATTTTGGAGGCCATCTTGGGATTTTAAGGTTCTGTACTGTTTTAGATTATTCTAATGGATGTCTAGACCCTGTAAACATGGGTATAGACACCACAATCATACTTCTAGGACTTTCTGCACCCGAGATATAGCCAAGTTAATGTTCACTGGCGGCCATTTTGAAATTTTGGCAGCCATCTTGGAATGATAGGTCCTAGGCTGTTGTAAATGACTCTATTGGATTCCTTGACCCTGAAAACATGGGTATAGACATCAGAATCATTCTGCTGGGTGCTTCTCTGACCAAGTTATGGTGATTTTAAGGGATTTTATGGCCATTTTGAAAAAACGCCTCTCTAGCGAGAGTTCCCCACACTTTTCGATGGTACAGACCCCTCCCATTTTATTCAGCGTCATAAAATCTATAAAAAAACACCTTCAAAACTTCTTGTACTCACACCGAGAACGGGACCTCCATTCTGTACCCTACTATATCAATGTGAATTCTGCGAGAAAAGTTTTGTAAATGTAGATAAAAGTGGATTGAACAAACACATGAGAACTCACACCAAATAGAAATCATCAGTGAAATTTTTGTCTGAAAAAAAATTGTACATAAAAGTGTACATAATAATATGATACAAATAGGGCCTACATAAATATGCACACAAAAGAAAAGGACAATGTCCACATTTTGCTTGATATAGATATGTAGTTCCATTAGGCACTAGAGACAAATTTGTTTGATCTTTGGATCAACCGTCGATGCAGCTTCAATGCTTGTTATTTATTAATGAATTATCAACTAATTAATCAGAATTAACGCTAAATTTATATTGGTCAATATCACTACAGGTACAAATTACTATTTTATCCCAATTTAAAACAATATTGATTTCATAAATAATAGGAATCGACCTAGCATCGATGGTCGATCGAAAGATCAAACTAATTTGTTTCTGTTGCCTTAAAGGAGTACTTCGTGATCCTAACATCCTCTTTTTATGACTTTTTTCAGTACATATCCATGAAAAAAGCTTATTCCCAAAATTTCAGTTAATTCCGATTTTGCGTTTGCGAGTTATGCATGATTATATGTATTATACTGCACCATTCAAATTTTGCGATATTTTTGCTAAATAAATTAACCTGCAAGAAATATTTGGTACCGGTACATAAACATTATGTAGCTAGATGTATCCAGTGGTATAAAAATCTCAACTTTTTTTGAGAAAAGTGGGGGATGAGGCTGTGGATCACGAAATGCCCTTTTAATGAATCAATCAATATAAAACTGGAGCACAATCATTCTAGTCTTCTGTGAGGTTTATTCAGTGTTCATTTGGAGTGAATTCATTGCATATTTATTTGGAGGCTGTCGACACTGTGTAGTGCCCCAAATGTTAATGAAATCACAGCTATTTTGTAAATAATGGAAAATAATGAACAATGAAATGGTTGCGTCATTATGGTTTGAACAATTTTTTTGAAATCCATTCGCACCCATTATTATGTTAGTTTTGATGAATCCAAGTGTGTTAAAATATGGGATTCAAAACATAATGATATAAAATTGGATCGATTGAGCCCATATTTATTGGTCGAGCTATGAGTTGGACGAGACGTAGTCGAGTCCAATATTTCAAAACTCATAGTAAGACCAATAACTTTTGGGTGTAAAAGCATCCAATTTTATCATTATTATGTGTTGGATCCAATACTTTCACACACTTGGATTCATCAAAACATAATACTGATAAAAATTGGAGGATTTTTTGCATAATATTTCGTCGCCAGAGTGCTACACTGTCGTAAGTGACATTTTTGGCCAAAATGAGATTTTGACGAATTATGGAAGGCCATATAAAAACGCACATTTTAAATCAGGTTCTAAGTTTCAAAATTGCTTAATTATTTTTTAATTAGTAAAATAAAATATCGTAAGTGCAATGCAATTTTAATTAATGCATGCAAGACTATCGTATGTGCCACTTACGATAGTCTTGCATGCTAATTTTGTTTTTCATTTGCTGCAAGACCATCGTATGTGCCACATACGCTACTTTATTGGGCCTAAAACAACAAAATCATGGAATGCTACACCATCGTAAGTGCAAAACAGTCTCTAACACATCACTGGCTGTGACGCTGACAGCTGTAGGCGTTGTAATCATGCTGGCTAAGTTCATAGCTCCCATGACTGGTAATAGAGACGATAAATCCGGTGTTTTTAGTTTTAGATTCAGTAATAAATCTTGAGAGATAACATTACGGCAAAAGGTGTCTTGCTATTGTTAATATTATGTGCCAAAATAAATTAACACTTGTTTTGCATAAAATGACAAAATATTGGATATTTGAGCCGATATTTTGCATATCCTAATTTAGCAATGAATGCTACACTATCGTATGTGGCACATACGATAGTGCTGCACTCTACACTTATTTCTATTTGAGTGCAACACTATCGTATGTGGCACTTACGACATCTAAATCGGTAAATAATTCATCGATTTATTAACTTTAACACCATTTATATAGTTTATATTATTAAAATCAAATTACTTTACATTCCCCTGTCATTTTATAGCTACTTGGAAATAAACGGCTACGCTAAACACAAAAAGGCTCTTCCTGTAAAACTGTCCAAACTGCACTTACGATAGTGTAGCACTCTGCCGACGATTTATGTCCACAAACACTTGTTGGGGGGCCTGATGCAAAAAAAAATCATCATGAAAATTTTTTGCCCCCCTTACAGACCTCAAAAATTTCGGGCCCCCTTTTGACATGAAAATTATGGGTCAACCTCATAGAAAAGCATATAAACTCAATTTTTCAGCCCCCCCCCCTTAGGAGGGTCAAAACTTTTCAGGCCTCCCCCCCCCCCCATTTTTGCATCAGGCCTCCCCCAACAAGTGTTTGTGAGCGGTCCCTAACATAATGATATAAAATTGGATCAGTTGAGCCCATATTTATTGGTCGAGCTATGAGTTTTAAAATATTGGACGAGACGTAGTCGAGTCCAATATTTTAAAACTCATAGTAGTCGAGTCCAATATTTTAAAATTAATACCGAGACAATAAATATATTGGGCGTAAAGCATCCGATTTTATCATTATGTTTTGGATCCAATATTATCACAACTTGGATCCATCAAAACATAATAATGATAAAAACTGGATGCTTTACGCCTAATATTTATTAGTCTCGCTACAAGTTTCAAAATATTGGACTCTATTATACTATGTGTCGTCCAATATTTTTAAACTAACGCTCAATCGATCCAATTTTATATCAAACTTGGACCAATCTGCAGTATGGGAACTACAATTTAATGGTGGTGTTGAAGGTTACACTTAGGTCAAAGGCTATTTAGGATGAAAGCACAGAATTAGAGAAGGAGAACCGGGACTCCCTATACCGCCACGTACAATCGCGCCGTCAGCTATGGGGAGAAAATTGGGGGTATTCGGGTCCTTGCCGACGGTGCGCGGAGACGAACGAAAACAATTCTGCGTCTCATCTGATGCGTCTTGGTACTCGCGTGCATGTCGCATCATGTGCGACTCTCAAATCGCCCTTCATCCATGTCGCACTTGCATGACAACGAATGCCTCGAGTGCATTCCGAGGGAAACCGAATACCCCCAATTTTTGCTCCATGCCTGTATCAAAATGGCGGTCGAGTCCTGGTTCTCTGGTTTTAATTCTGTGATTGGTTTACTTCTGTTACCAAAAGTAATTGCGAAAGCAGGCGAGATTTGTGGTCCGAGAACTGCCTCATTTTAATAATAAGTTATTTTGCTTGATTGGGTCTATATGGTACTATTTTATTTCAGTGCTCATTGAAGGTATGTACCTTTCAAGGTCTGTGGTCTGTCCTTATAGTTTATTTGTTCTAGTTTATTTGTGAAGTCCCTAGTAGCTCTGGTGATATTCATGAATGTAGTGATCCTTATTGTATAAAGCCATAATAAGTGATTTGCTCCAGAGATCGACACCCTCAATTTTTCTTGAATTTCTACCCTAGCAGAAATTCTATACAGCAAGAGGTGTATCAAAAGTGTATCAAAGTGTATTAAATCTGTATCAAGCGGCAATTTGATACAGTTTTGATATACTAAAGGGTGTATTGAAAATGTATCAACTGAAAATATAGGGTATCAAAACTGTATCAAATACCACCTAACTGTATCAAAAATGTATCAAAAGTGTATAGAATTTGAACTTAGTTAATTTTAATCATGCTTGTGGTGTATCAAAAGTGTATCAAATTGGACTTTGCAGTTTTTTAGTGTATGTAAAGTGTATCAAAATTAACTTTTTGGTGCTAGATGTATATCAAAAGTGTATCAAATTGGACTTAGTCAAATTCTGGCTGCATACAGTGTATCAAAAGTGTATTAAATTGGACTTTGCCTGTTTTTTTAGTGTATGTAAAGTGTATCAAATTGAACTTAGTTAATTTTTGGTGGCTAGAGGTATATCAAAAGTGTATCAAATTGGACTTAGTCAAATTCTGGCTGCCTACAGTGTATCAAAAGCATATTAAATTGGACTTAGTTTATTTTGGGTGGCTAGAGGTATATCAAAAGTGTATCAAATTGGGCTTTCATAAACTGACCTTTTGTAGTGTATCAAAACTGTATCAATAACTGATCACATGTCTAGATAATGACTCATCATTTTCAAATTTGCCCATGTGGCATACATGCAGTTAACACCAGGATTTGCATTTGGAAATGTACTGTATTTTAGAGCAAATTATGGTGTTTTATTTATCATGATGAAGATACAAACATGCTTGTAGACTGCACATTAGGTTACAATGTAGTTGTAATCAGGGACTGTGATTAAAGAGGATATGTTATTGACTTTGTTCTGATAAGGTAAGCTTACTATATATTACATTATAGGGCCTCTATGTATATGTATTAAGCATGAATATGGTCATTTTCACGGTAAAGGGTGTAACTTTGGATTTTTAACATTTTGATCCGTAGTTTTCTAATAAAGCCACAGAATTCCATGATTTTTGGCCACATAAGTCATCTAGTTAGCAGCTACCTTGGGTAGCATAATCATCTTCGGGAGTTACTGCGTTCAGTTTTAGCAGGCTTAAATGTACCTAATATTGCCATTTTGAAAAACTGTAAAAAACAGTAACATTTTGTAAAACCCTGTGTTTTCTTCAGTTAGTTCATGGATAATTTTTCTTATCCTGAAAGTACGGTCATATGTTCAGTAAACACTGCCACATTAGATTTAATTGTGAACAGCCCTGTATTTTTGAGAACCGGACTTGATATTTGTCGTTTGGAGGCTTCATTTTCCGTTAACAATTGTTAACAAACTTTGTGGGTATAGCTTTGGTTCATAATTCTTGGTTATTTCTTCACTTCTTCTTGATTCATAACAGTTGATATCTTAACTTGAAATGGGTAACAAAAATTAGTTGATTTGCAAGCTTTTAAAATTTTTATAAAATCTTGACTTCAAAGAGCCGATTTTCCGTTAACTTTTTGAAGCCTCGAAACAAACTGTTCAGCAAGCTTGGGCAAATATAAATAAAAGAGCTCATCCAATCTATTTATCAAAATGTAGCAAAGTAGATCCTCAAGTCACTTGTTTTTAAATCATGGAGATATATATCACCGTTTGAAAATGGGACCCAATACAAACTTTCCGTTAACAATTGAAGCCTCCGAAACAAATGAAGCCTCCGAAACAACAGTAAACTTAATTATCATCTATGCATATCTAAATTGGTATGTTCCATATTGATATCTGCATTGTAATTGTTGCATGATATGTGCAGAATGTCATAAATTAAAAAAAATTGATATTATGGTTAATGCTTGAAAAATATACTGATATCCAAGAAAGCCCGTTTCGGAGGCTTCAGATGCAAATAACACCATACTTAACAAATGGGTGAAAAAATTATCATGTTATAAATCTGCAATATCTGCCGCATAGAATCATTGATTCAATACACACAAGAAAATAACAGCTTAGATGATCCCAACAGTGTTGTTTTCAAAAAAACTACTTCTGCCATGTTTAACCATTGTAAACATGAAGCCTCGAAACAAAAAAAAATGACTTGCTGTGATAATTTAATTTTTGTCACAACTGAAATTCAATACTTAGAAGCAAAGCATGAAAATTGGTAATTGTGATATTTTTTACCTATTTTTTCATGTCAACTTGTAGTAGTTAGCCAAATATTTTACTTTTATGATCACCTGTGTTGTTAACTGAAGCCTCCGAAACACAAATCGCTTGAATTGCCAATTCTAAAAAATAACTCCAATTTCTGTGAAACTTGGCTGGGAGGTTCCTTTCATCAAGTAGTATTTGTACATGAAGTTAGACATTTAAATTATTTTAGGAACCCAATTAAAACTTAAAAAATATGTTTAAGGTTGGGAAATTTCCATTGCAAATGACCCTTGATGTTAAAAATTTTCAAAATTGCAATTACAAACATAGCAAAACATGGTATAAAATTTAACTTATATCTGTTGACTTACTTTGGAATGGGATTTCACATGTATTCCAGCTTTCATGTCATAATTTTCTGAGCTTATGTTAAATACATTTTTTTTTATTTTTTAACCAAAATGTTATGGAAATGTCAAATTTTTTATCAGAAATCAAAAGGTTTAAGCCTTGAAACACTATTTTACTGGAATTTAAGTTGCTTCTATGCATGATTACAGTAAACAGAAACATATTTAAGTGGTTTGAAATTTTGACCCTAAAAATCAAAAGTTACACACCTTTACCGTGAAAATGACCATATAGCACATGCCTGTATAGTAAAAAACCCTGCTGAATCTTTTTGTTATTGGTAGCTTTTTTGTCTCTTTATTGAGGGTAACAACTTCAGTGAAAAACACTGCTTTCCAAGCAGGCCCTCTGATGTATGTATGTTCCATTTTGGTTGGGTTTTGCTTCTTTTTTGCAATACTTTCTCACACATTTGTCCTATTGTGTTTTAATTTTGGACGTTGATAGGGGGAAGTGCATTGAGCTGCTCCGTGATGGGGGAAAGTGCTAGAGGTCAGCATTGGCAGTAGAGGGCAGTGTTGAATTTGAGCTTGATTAGACTAATTTCAAAATTTGACCTTTGACCCCTTCACTTTGAGCTTTGGGGTCATTAATGTTTGAAAATGTTTAGATAATGTAAGGATAATTCTTGTTGAATTTGAGCTTGATTGGACCAATTTTGAAATTTGAAAAACTATCAAAAGCGTATAAAAACTGTATCAAAAGTGTATAAAAACTGTATCAAAAGTGTATAAAAACTGTATCAAAAGTGTATCAAAAAACTATCAAAAGTGTATCAAAAACTATCAAAAGTGTATCAAAAACTGTATCAAAAGTGTCTCAAAAACTATATCAAAAGTGTATCAAATGACATGTATCAAAAATAGGGCGGTCCCGCTGGCCAGCATTAAAATTGGAATGCTGATTTGATACAGTGACATATTTGATACACTTTTGATATAATTATGTATAAAATGTGTATAAAATGAAAGGATAAGAATTTCAATGCTACTTTAATACAGTTTAAATTGGAACGCTGATTTCATACAGTGACATATATTTGATACACTTTTGATATAATTATGTATGAAATGTGTATGAAATGAAAGGATCAAAATTTCAATGCTAATTTGATACAGTTTAAATTGGAGCGCTGATTTGATACAGTAACATATTCGATACACTTTTGATATAAATTATGTATGAAATGAAAGGATAAAAATTTAAACACTAATTTGATACAGTTTAAATTGGAACCCTGATTTGATACAGTTACATATTTGATACACTTTTGATATAATTATGTATGAAATGTGTATGAAATGAAAGGATAAAAATTTCAATGCTAATTTGATAGTTTAAATTGGAACCCTGATTTGATACAGTAACATATTCGATACACTTTTGATATAAATTATGTATGAAATGTGTATGAAATGAAAGGATAAAATTTCAATGCTAATTTGATACAGTTTAAATTGGAACCCTGATTTGATACAGTAACATATTCGATACACTTTTGAAATAAATTATGTATGAAATGTGTATGAAATGAAAGGAAAAAAATTTCAATGCTAATTTGATACAGTTTAAATTGGAACCCTGATTTGATACAGTAACATATTCGATACAATTTTGATATAAATTATGTATGAAATGTGTATGAAATGAAAGGATAAAAATTTCAATGCTAATTTGATACAGTTTAAATTGGAACCCTCATTTGATACAGTAACATATTCAATACACTTTTGATATAAATTATGTATGAAATGTGTATGAAATGAAAGGATAAAAATTTCAATGCTAATTTGATACAGTTTAAATTGGAACCCTGATTTGATACAGTAACATATTCGATACACTTTTGATATAATTATGTATGAAATGAGTATGAAATGAAAGGATAAAAATTTGAGCATAAATTTGATACAGTTTAAATTGGAACCCTCATTTGATACAGTAACATATTCGATACACTTTTGATATAATTATGTATGAAATGTGTATGAAATGAAAGGATAAAAATTTGAGCATAAATTTGATACAGTTTAAATTGGAACCCTCATTTGATACAGTAACATATTCAATACACTTTTGATATAAATTATGTATGAAATGTGTATGAAATGAAAGGAATAAAAATTTCAATGCTAATTTGATACAGTTTAAATTGGAACCCTGATTTGATACAGTAACATATTCGATACACTTTTGATATAATTATGTATGAAATGTGTATGAAATGAAAGGATAAAAATTTGAGCATAAATTTGATACAGTTTAAATTGGAACCCTCATTTGATACAGTAACATATTCGATACACTTTTGATATAATTTATGTATGAAATGTGTATGAAATGAAAGGAAAAAAATTTCAATGCTAATTTGATACAGTTTAAATTGGAACCCTCATTTGATACAGTAACATATTCAATACACTTTTGATATAAATTATGTATGAAATGTGTATGAAATGAAAGGATAAAAATTTCAAAGAAAATTGGATAGTTTAAATTGGAACCCTGATTTGATACAGTAACATATTCAATACACTTTTGATATAAATTATGTATGAAATGTGTATGAAATGAAAGGATAAAAATTTGAACGCATAAATTTGATACAGTTTAAATTGGAACCCTCATTTGATACAGTAACATATTCAATACACTTTTGATATAAATTATGTATGAAATGTGTATGAAATGAAAGGATAAAAATTTCAAAGAAAATTTGATACAGTTTAAATTGGAACCCTGATTTGATACAGTAACATATTTGATACACTTTTGATATAAATTATGTATGAAATGTGTATGAAATGAAAGGATAAAAATTTGAACGCTAATTTGATACAGTTTAAATTGGAACCCTCATTTGATACAGTAACATATTCGATACACTTTTAATATAAATTATGTATGAAATATGTATGAAATGAAAGGATAAAAATTTTAACGCTAATTTGATACAGTTTAAATTGGAACCCTGATTTGATACAGTTACTTATTTGATACACTTTTGATATAATTATGTATCAAATATGTATGAAATGAAAGGATACATTTCATTTGATACTTTTTGATACATTATCTTGGCATTTGATACACTTTTGATATGTATAAAATGTGTATGCAATGTTAATTTGATACAGTT
Source organism: Amphiura filiformis (assembly GCF_039555335.1). Lineage (NCBI taxonomy): Eukaryota > Metazoa > Echinodermata > Ophiuroidea > Amphilepidida > Amphiuridae > Amphiura > Amphiura filiformis. Next base: position 50,486,870 of record NC_092634.1, on the reverse strand, counting down.
TTGATACCTAAAAGTGTATGAAATGAGGGTTCCAATTCGAAGCCTCTTATTTCATACATTTTTCATACGTATCAAAAGTGGTGTATCAATAGTGTATCAAATTTCAGCCAGGGTACTTTCGCCTGAAGTGCTTTTTAGTCAAGTTTAAGTTTTTATTATTATTATTATTATTATTTGCTCATTTATATAGCGCCTCTTCAATAGATCGAGGCGCTTTACAAGATAAATACACAATTTAAAAACACAAAAGAATATACTGAATAATATAAAATACAATGCAAAAATGATAAAGTAAAATTACACATAAATAAAAGCATCAATTCAATATTACCGATAAATTACAATCATTATTACACCAAAGCGACTATCTTTTTAAAATCCAGAGATCTTCAGTTTTATTCCAAGTTCACTGATTGAATGATGGCCAACATGTCTCGTGCGGGTATACATTTTATCATTGAATCAACTGTGTGCATATTGCTATTCGTCTTATGTCTTATACGTCCCAGCTGCATGAAGCTCCGCGCCCGGGGGCTCGGCTGAATAATACATGTAATATGATCGGCGAGTTCTTCCATGCATTGTAGGTGCTGGATTGAATTCAATTTTCTTTGTTTTACCTCTTATATTTGACTCAAAATTAAAAGAGAAAGTGATCAGTGAAAACTAACATTTAAATAGGAATCCATTCTTTCATTTCAATAGATAAAAATGCCCCCGAAGACTTATGGATTTCAATTCTTTGGAGGTAAAATAAGTAAAATTTTTGCTTCCATTATACATGCATATATATGGCCTGTTTATGCAGGACCTAAGGTATGTCTGGAATGACATGACTTTTTCTTGATATGCTCACCATGGTCCAGTGGTCCTTCGCAAAGGAGTTTCAATGTACGGTATAAAAGGCATGGTACAAAGTTTATCGAATCCCTTTATCTTATTAAAGCATCTGGCATGTTTGGTGACTGCCTTGAATAAATTCATGAAGTCTGTTGTTTATCCATCAATTTAACATTAAAAACTTCCATCACATCAAGACCATGCAGCCAAACAAAATTACGTTTCTGAAAGTTTTATCAACCATCGGTTGACTTTGAAGTGCTGTGTGATATTGATCCGAGGAAGTGATATTGATCCGATGATGATCATCTGATGATAAGTCAACTGATCATTGATGAAATGTTCAGAAATTCTTGATGTTATGCATGCTGATGCAAGTTTGAACCACTGTTTTCTTGTGGCCTATCATTCTGACCCATCCACTACCACAGTAAATTTAATTTTTAGTCAAATTTTGATTTTTATTTCAGATATTCAGACATCAAGTGATCTGCAGTTGAGCCTGTTATGGTACCAAGTTCAGCTAATCCAGTGTGAAAGAAATGCCACAGCCACACCTAGTACTTCAGACTGAGTGGAGAACAGCCTGTAAACACCTGATTTGCTGTGATTGATTTGAGGTGGGCACAATAACTTGGATTAATACCTTTGTATGCCTTTTCCTGATGAGTATGCATGTTATTAATCTGAACCATTTTGAATGGTGAAAAAACAAAACAATGGAAGCCATACACACCCAATTCTCTTGTAAATTTTGTAAAATCAATCTTCATTCATTTGACAGATGGAAAACTCACGTTGACAGACATATGATGAAATATATACAGGCTCATAAAAGCAAAGGGTGCATATATTGTCAAAGAAACTTGGCAAAAAATGGTGTAAGACATTTGAAAATCCACAACTTGACATTGGACCAATTGGAAACTTGTGACTCCTCGAACCACAATGCTTCAAGTTCTGTAGGATCTCTACCAAAATCATACCAGTGTCAGTATTTGAGACACATCAGAATCAGAACTCACACCAAAGAAAATTCTTATCAGTGCGAATTTTGTGAGAAGAGCTTTGTAAAAAGTGGCGATCTCAAAAGGCATATCATAAGTCACAACAGATGGAAACCATATCAATGCACGTATTGTCAGAAAGCTTTTACATATAGGGCTCATCTTAAAGTACACATAAGAAGTCACACCAAAGAGAAGCCATATCAGTGCGGGTATTGTGCGAAATGCTTTACCCGAAGCAATGCGCTAAAAGTGCACATCAGAATACACACAAAAGAAAAGCCTTATCAGTGTCAGATTTGTTGCAAACGTTTTATACAAAATTCTAATCTTGCAATACACATCAGGACTCACACCAAAGAGAAACCTTATCAATGTGAATTATGCGAGAAAAGTTTTGCGGATACAAGTAGCCTTAGTAGGCATATCAGAACTCACACCAAAGAAAAACCTTATCAGTGTGAGTTTTGTCAGAAGAGCTTTGCACAAAGTGTATCTCTCAAAAGGCATATTATAAGTCACACCAAAGAGACACCGTATCGGTGCGAGTATTGTGAGAAATTCTTTCCCCGAAACAGTGACCTTACAAATCACATCAGGACACACACAAAAGAAAAACCTTATCAGTGTCAGATTTGTGGGAACCAATTTGCACAAAATTCTAGTCTTAAAAAGCACATCAGAACTCATACAAAAGAGAAACCTTTTCAGTGTGAATATTGTCATAAGTGTTTTATAACTAATGGAGTACTCAAAGTTCACATCAGAACACACACCAAAGAGAAACCCTATCAATGTGAATTTTGCGAGAAAAGTTTTGCAGATAAAAGTGGCCTTAGTAGGCACATCAGAACTCACACCAAAGAAAAACCTTATCAGTGTGAGTTTTGTCAGAAGAAACTTTGCACAAAGTGTATCTCTCAAAAGGCATATTATGAGTCACACTAAAGAGACGCCATATCGGTGCGAGTATTGTGAGAAATTCTTTACCCAAAACAGTGACCTTACAAATCACATCAGAACACACACAAAAGAAAAACCTTATCAGTGTCAGACTTGTTGGAAACAATTTACACAAAATTCTAGTCTTAAAAAGCACATCAGAACTCACACAAAAGAGAAACCTTTTCAGTGTGAATATTGTCAAAAGTGTTTTACAACTAGTGCATCACTTACAGTTCACATCAGAATACACACCAAAGAGAAACCCTATCAATGTGAATTCTGCGAGAAAACTTTTGCAGATAAAAGTGGCCATAGTAGGCACATCAGAACTCACAGTAACGAAAAACCGTATCAGTGTGAGGTTTGTCAGAAGAGCTTTGTACAAAGTGGCGATCTCAAAGTACACATCAGAATTCACACCAAAGAGAAGCCATATCAGTGCGAGAATTGTGAGAAATGTTTTACCCGAAGTAGAGACCTTACATATCACATCAGAACACACACAAAAGAAACACCTTATCGGTGTCAGATTTGTTGTAAACAATTTATTCAAAATTCTAATCTTAAAGAGCACACCAGAACTCATACAAAAGAGAAACCTTTTCAGTGTGAATATTGTCATAAGTGTTTCACAACTAGTGGAGTACTCAAGGTTCACATCAGAACACACACATCAATGTGAATTCTGCGAGAAAAGTTTTGCAGATAAAAGTCGCCTTAGTAGGCACATCAGAATTCGCACCAAAAAAAAACCTTATCAGTGTGAGTTTTGTCAGAAGAGCATTGCACAAAGTGTATCTCTTAAAAGGCATATCATAAGTCAAACCAAAGAGACGCGAGTATTGTGAGAAATTCTTTACCCGAAACAGTGAAACTTTTTCAGTGTGAATATTGTCATAAGTGCTTACAACTATTAAAATGGATCACTTGCAGTACACATTAGACAGAACACACACCAAAGAGAAACCTATCAATGTGAATTGTGTGAGAAAAGCTTTACAGATAAAAGTGTACTGAACATCGGAACTCGCACCAAATAGTAATCATTAGTGAAATTTCAAATTTATCCAAAGTTTTGTACATAAAAGTGTACATAATATGACACAATGATTATATATATTGATAAATATGCACACAAAAGAAAAGGACAATGTCCACATCTTGCTTGATATAGTTCCATTAATGAATATAATAAATATAACTGGATACGTGATAAGTTAGAAAAAAAAGCCATTTTCACATCTGGTGATCCTGTCAAGTAAACTCACTTACCATGCTCACTACGCAGGTAAATAAAAATTCCTTTAAAAAAGGAATGGGGCGCCCAATGGGAGATTTAATGTGATGTGCTGAAATGGGGGGGGGGGCACTCCCACTTTGGAGGTGACGCTTATGTAGTGCTGTTAAGACCGCCTTTTCCCGTGGGGGACACAATGTGTGAAATGTGACCGCGAAGTGGGCATCTCATAGCGACACAGGGTTTGTCTAAAATTATTTGAAATGCATTTGCACCCATTATTATGTTTTGATGAATCCAAGTGTGTGAAAATATGGGATTCAAAACATAATGGTAAAAATTGGATTCTTTACGCCTAATAATTATTGGTCTCGCCTTGAGTTTTGAAATATTGGACTCTATGTACTGTATGACTCTTCCAATATTTTAAAACTAAAAATCACAGCTTGACCAACTAAATATGGGCTCAATCGATCCAATTTTATATTACACTTTGATCAAGCTGCACTATGGGAACCACATTGTAATGGTGATGTTGAAAGTCACACAAGGCTATTTGAGGTCAACTATAGCTTACAAAATAGGCTGAAAATGAAAAAAAAATGTCTACAAATTTAATATTTACTACACCTTACTTCCCACATCTTCGGCTGTCCGACCTATTTAGGTATATGACTACCATCTCTATTGGTTTATTTCTGTTTAATACCAAAAGTAATTGCCAAATTAGACAAGACTTGTTTTAATAATACTGTAAGTTATTTAAAGGGGCATTTAAATGATCCACAGCATCATCCCCCACTTTTCTCAAAAAAGTTGAGATTTTTATATCACTGGAAACCTCTGGCTACATAATGTTTATGTACAAAATATTTCTTGCAGATTAATTAGTTTAGCAAAGATATTGTGAAATTTGAATTTTACAACGTATATTGTCTATGGAGCAGTGTAATACACATAATCATGTATAACTCGCAAACGCAATATCGGAATCAAATGAAATTTTGGGAATATGCTTTTTTGGTGGATATGTACTGAAAAATGTCATAAAAAGAGGATGTTAGGATCACGAAATACTCCTTTAAGTGTGATTGAGTCACAGGATAAGAGTCTGTATGTATGGTATCATTTTATTGCAGTGCTCATTGGCAGGTCTTGTCTTTTACTAGTTTTTATGTGGAGTGTCTTTTATTAGCTCTGGTGATATATTCATATTGTAGTGATCCTTATTGTGAACTTAAAGCCATATTAAATAAGTGATTTGCGCTCCAGAGCGACACCCTCAATTTTTCTGGAATTTCTACTTTTTGCATGATTGTAATGCCCAATGATGTAATAAAATACCATGTGAAGTGCTTTATTAATTAAAGTTAAATACGGATCTCAACAGTTTTATTCCGAGTTCACTGATCAAATGATGGCTATAACACATCTCGTGCGTGTGAGCCCATGTGTACATGTATCATTGAAACAATAACATATGAACTGTGCATATCGGTATTCATTTTGCATCTTTTACGTCCCACATGTAATACATACATGTACGATCAGAGAGTTAATTAATACACACATTGTAGGCGCTGGAATAAATTCAATTTTCTTTGTTACCTCATTTGTTTGGGTCGCAATTAAAAAGGGGACAATGTGATCAGTGAAAACAAACATTTAAATATAGGAATCCATATGCAAATCACTTATTGCTAGAACATCATTTCAATGGAGAGAATGCCCCGGAAGACTGCATTTTGGATTTCAATTCTCTAAGGCAAAATACATGTAAATAACATTTTTGGGTCCATAATACATCCATGCTGTTTATACAGGACCTAAGATATGTCTGTAATGACATGGCTTTTGTTTGATGTGCTAACCATGTGGTCCTCTGCGAAAGTGTTTCAATGTACGGTACTACAAGTTAAGGCAAGGTACAAAGTTATAAAATCCTCATCTTGAACCATCTGGTTACTCCTTGAATATAAAATTCATAAAGTCTGTAGTTCATCATCCATATGCAGTAAAAACGTACATAATTTCTGGATGTTTCATCAACCATTGGTTGACTTTAACCCATGTTGGTGTTATTGAAGTGCAGTGAGATATTGATCCAAGGAAGTGATACTGATCTGAAGATGATCTGACGATACATGTATAAAGTCAACGGATCGTTTTCAGTAGATGAAACGTACGTTCAGAAATGTTTTGACTGGTTTTCAGTGATGTGAGGAATTCTTGATGTTATGCATGCTTACAGCAAACATATGAGCCCTGGTGGAAGGTAAAATTTGGGGGAAGAAATTTTGGCGAGCGAAGGGGGGGGCAAGCAATTTTGGCGAGCCGAGAGGGGCAAGCAATTTTCGGCACACATTCATGGGGCGCCTTTTAAATAAAACGCCCTAAAAAGGCTTAACATTACAGAAATGCTTATATCTATGCAAATTTTCCTGCTCGCTGCGCTCGCAATATGTATGAACCATTTAAGATTTGAAAATTGGAATCTCCAAAATTTGGCATGCACAAGGGGGGGAAAGAATTTTTGGCGTTGCAAGAGGGGGGGGGGGGCAAGCGATTTTTGGTGGGCCGAGGGGGCTCATAAGTATTGCACAGCCCCTCAGTAGCGCAGGAAGGGTGAAACAATGAACTGGAGACAACTGTTTTCTTGTGGTCTATCATTCCGACTCCTTCACTAAGGGGTGGTGCAATAATTATGTGCACCCCGAGTGGTGAATTCTCAAAATGGTCTGCCGAAAAATGCTTGCACCCCCCTTTGCATTTTTAAAATCTTTGCCCCCCCTTTTGATGTGCCAAAAAACCTTTACCTCCCCCCTTTTTTTGATGTGCCCAAAAATTTTTGCCCCCCCCCCCCCTTGCACATGCAAGATTTTGGTGAACCCAAATTTAAAACCTTATATTGTCTTATCTTGTAATGCGAGCGCAGCGAGAAGAAAATTTTGCACATTTGAACGTTTTCCTACACCTTTTTAGGGCATAATATAGAAACGGTGCCAAAAATATCTGTGCCAAAAATCGCTTGACCCCCCCTTTCGACCTGCCAAAAAACGCTTGACCACCCCTTCCGACCTGCCAAAAATGCTTGCCCCCCCTTTTGGCCTGCCAAAAATCTTTGCCCCCCCATAATTCACCACCCGGGGTACACATAATTATTGCACCACCTCTAACACAGTAAATTTCATTTTTATTCAAATTTTTATTTTTATTTCAGATATTCAGACATCAAGTGATCTGCAGTTGAGCCTGTTATGGTACCAAGTGCAGCTATTATAATCCAGTGTGAAGGAAATGCCACAGCCACACCTAGTACTTCAGATTCAGTGGAGAGCAACTTGTAACCACCTGATTTGCTGTGATTGATTTGAGGTGGGCACAATAACTTGGATTAATACCTTTGTATGCCTTTTCCTGATGAGTACGCATGTTTGTTAATCTCAACCATTTTGAATGTTGAAAAAACAAAGCAATGGAAGCCATACGTACTCCATTCTCTTGTAAATTTTGTACAATCAATCTTCATTCATTTGACAGATGGAAAATTCACGTTGACAGACATATGATGAAATATGTACAAGCTCATAAAAGCAAAGGGTGCATATATTGTCAAAGAAACTTGGCAAAAAATGGTGTAAGGCATTTGAAAATCCACAACTTGACATTGGACCAATTGGAAACTTGTGACTTCTCGAACCACAATGCTTCAAGTTCTGTAGTATCTCGACTAAAACCGTACCAGTGGCAGTATTTAAGACACATCAGAATCAGAACTCACGAAAATTCTTTTCAGTGTGGATTTTGTGAGAAGAGCTTTGTAAAAAGTGGCGATCTCCAAAGGCATATCATAAGTCACGACAGATGGAAACCATATCAATGCACGTATTGTCAGAAAGTTTTTTCAAATAGGGCAGGTCTTAAAGTACACATAAGAAGTCACACCAAAGAGAAGCCATATCATTGCGAGTATTGTGAGAAAAGCTTTACCCGAAGCAGTGGCCTAAAAGTGCACATCAGAATACACACAAAAGAAAAACCTTATGAGTGTCAGGTTTGTGGGAAAGATTTTAAACAATATTCTAATCTTGCAATACACATCAGGACTCACACCAAAGAGAAACCTTATCAATGTGAATTCTGCGAGAAAAGTTTTGCAGATATAAGTGGCCTTAGAAAGCACATCAGAACTCACACCAAAGAAAAACCATATCAGTGTGAGGTTTGTCAGAAGAGCTTTACACAAAATGCATCTCTCAAAAGGCATATTATAAGTCACACCAAAGAGACGCCGTATCGGTGCGAGTATTGTGAGAAATTCTTTACCCGAAACAGTGACCTTACAAATCACATCAGAACACATACAAAATAGAAACCTCATCAGTGTCAGATTTGTGGGAAACAATTTACACAAAATTCTGGTCTTAAAAAGCACATCTGAACTCATACAAAAGAGAAACCTTTTCAGTGTGAATATTGTCATAAGTTGGTATTTGTAATTTCTTACAACTAGTCCAAAAATTTCCACTTACTTGCAGACGTTTCGAAAACTGACAGTTTTCTTTATCGATGCTATTGTTGCAATGACGATCTGTGTACAGCTGATGATTTCTGCTGCTTGGCAACGGAGTTGCCAGTTGATTTTCACTTATCAGATCGTCAAAGGCGTGACTCAAGTTGTATTGCCCCTCGTCTCTGTTCATGGGATTTCCCCGCTTTCTGATGGTGATCGCCTCCTTAATCCATCTCTTATATCTATTACTCTCTTTGCCGACGATCCTAGCCTCCTCCCAATCGATGACATGATTGTTTTCTACTACATGATCGGTGATAGCCGATTTGTGAACAACTGATTGGGATGCTTTTCTGGTGGCTCTGGTTTTTATATTATCACCAATTTTCTCAGCCTCAGTTTTGTGCTCCTCCAAACGTGGGAAACAATAGCATCGATAAAGAAAACTGTCAGTTTTCGAAACGTCTGCAAGTAAGTGGAAATTTTTGGACTAGTTGTAAGAAATTACAAATACCAGTTTATCATGAACAGTCCTGATGAATATCTTCAAGAATTTACGTGATGATTATGGTAAAAACACAGTGAAACATCTTCGTGACTTAGAGAACTGTGAAAAGAAAATTGCCCGTCATCGAAACCATCTTGTCTACACTCTCAGATGCCGCGATCTAAACCTCACGCCTCCTAGCCTCAAACTTAAGTGTCCGATCAACACCAAGAAAGCCAGGGACATCATAAACCAAGCTCATCGTGGATTATTACGCGAAAGAGTAAGAGTAATCAACAATAAATTGGATTGTTTAAAAGATAACAAATCTTCTCTCGAACGTGAATTAAAATCTGTAATACCCGCGGACTCCCCCCTGGAAAGTGAAATCTCGTCCCATCTTACGAGAGTTCGCGAGAACACGCTTGTGAAAACCAAATGTCGCCAAGTCGCAAGCTGCAGAATTTGGCAGAGAAGAACCAAAACAATGGCCAGTTACACAGAAATCCGACCAGTGCACGGAACCAGATCTTACCGAACACAGTTGAAAAAGTGGGTAATCAACTTATCAAAATACAAGCTAAATGATCGCAGACCAAGGTGCTTGCGAAAGGTCTGAATTATGCCGTATCTCCCGTAGATGTTTGCCCTGGACGAATTAAGTGCTCGCCACTGAATTAGCATGTAAGAACTTACCGTGCCGGAAGCTGTTCAACTCAGATCCAAAGTCGCCAGTACTCTCAGATCATCGAAACCTCCGAAATCTAACGTGAGTATCCATGAAAGAAAAGCTATAAATGTACTTAAAAAGAGGACTCGATTGTCATCTTACCCATGGATAAGGGAAGGCCACGGTTGTTTTGGATAAACAGGAATATAATGAGAAGGTAGACATCTTGTTAAGTGATAAGAAAACGTACGAGGAATTATCGGCTGACCCCACGCAAAAGTACAAGAGGAAACTGGTGGCCATACTGACTAGATTGACGAATGAGGAGAAGATCAGTAAGGCAAAGTACAAACAGTTGTACCCGACTGCGGAAAATGTCCCCAGACTCTATTGCACGCCAAAGATTCACAAACCTAACGCACCACTCAGACCTATTGTTGATTATACCTCTACCATAGGATATGAATCTTCTAGGTGGCTCGCTGACATCTTGGCCCCCATGGTAGGAAATTCTACTCACCATGTGTTAAACTCCAAGTCTTTAGCTGAGGAGTTAGTGGAAGTTGTGATTGATGAAGGGGATATACTAAACTCCCACGATGTGGTTTCTTTGTTTACGTGCACGCCCATCAGTAAAGTTCTGGACATTGTGAAAGAAAGACTTCAAAAAGAGGGCTGGTTGAAAGAGTACAACAAATCCAACGGTTTCAATTTGTCAACAGAAGACGTTGTAGAATTATTAGATTTCATCCTATCCACCACCTACTTTACATTCCGGGGGAAGATTTACAGACAACTCTTTGGAGCGGCTATGGGTAGCCCTGTTTCACCGTTGGCGGCGAATATCTTCATGGAACACCTGGAAAATATTGCTATCGCTACTGCCCCTATGGAATGTAAACCTAAGTTATGGACGAGATATGTGGATGATATCTTGGAAATTGTTTGTAAAGATGAAGTGAACAACCTCACTGACCACCTGAACCAAGCTGACGACACCGACTCTATCAAATTCACTTTTGAAAAGGAAGTGGATGGCAAGATCCCCTTTTTGGACACATTGATTGTTCGGCGAGATGATGGATCGGTTAAGTTGTTGGTTTACCGTAGGGCTACTCATACTGACCAATATTTGAACTTTAGGTAACACCACCCTCTTCACCAGAAACTAGGTGTTGTTCGTACCCTTCTCGATAGAAAGAACAAAATTGTCACTGAAGAGCAAGACAAGGTAGAGGAGGAAACTCACATTAAGGGGCTCTCCAAAATGCGGATACCCAGATTGGACCATTGAAAAAGTGAAACACCAGATGGCTACGCCTAAGCCCAAGAAAGACAGATCTAAGAAAGACGATTCCGCTAAGTCGAAAGGTCTTGTTGTCATTCCCTATGTGGAGGGAGTCTCAGAGCGTGTCTCGAGAGTGTTCAAATCTTATAACATCTCCACCGCGATGAAGCCCCATTGCACGTTGCGCAACCTCCTTGTCCACCCAAAGGACAAACGGGATCCCCATCATTCTACGGACGTTGTCTATTCAATACCATGTAAGAACTGTGATTTGGCATACATCGGGGAGACAGGAAGGAAATTTGGCAAACGTTTGGAGGAGCACAAAACTGAGGCTGAGAAAATTGGTGATAATATAAAAACCAGAGCCACCAGAAAAGCATCCCAATCAGTTGTTCACAAATCGGCTATCACCGATCATGTAGTAGAAAACAATCATGTCATCGATTGGGAGGAGGCTAGGATCGTCGGCAAAGAGAGTAATAGATATAAGAGATGGATTAAGGAGGCGATCACCATCAGAAAGCGGGGCAATACCATGAACAGAGGCGAGGGCAATACAACTTGAGTCACGTCTTTGGCGATCTGATAAGTGAAAATCAACTGGCAACTCCGTTGCCAAGCAGCAGAAATCATCAGCTGTACACAGATCGTCATTGCAACAATAGCATCGATAAAGAAAACTGTCAGTTTTCAAACGTCTGCAAGTAAGTGGAAATTTTTGGACTAGTTGTAAGAAATTACAAATACCAGTTTATCATGAACAGTCCTGATGAATATCTTCAAGAAGTATTGTCATAAGTGTTTTATAACTTATGGAGTATTCAAGGTTCACATCAGAACACACACCAAAGAGAAACCCTATCAATGTGAATTTTGCGAGAAAAGTTTTGCAGATAAAAGTGGCCTTAGTAGGCACATCAGAACTCACACCAAAGAAAAACCTTATTGGTATGAGGTTTGTCAGAAGAGCTTTACACAAAGTGTATCTCTCAAAAGGCATATTATGAGTCACACCTAAGAGACGCCATATCGGTGCGAGTATTGTGAGAAATTCTTTACCCTAAACAGTGATAGGGTAAATGAGGGGGCGGGGGGTGGTTGTGACATTTTGAGGTATATTTTGTTGTTGTTATTTTGAAACTTTTGTTGTTGTTAGGACAGGGGGGGTTCTTATAATACAGGCCATCCGGCCTTCCGAGAACCTCCTCATTCAATGTATGTGTTTAATTGTTGTGCTGTTATATTTTATATTTGAATGAAATAAAGATGAATGAATGAATGAAAATGAATGTGACTTTACAAATCACATCAGAACACACACAAAAGAAAAACCTTGCCAGTGTCAGATTTGTGGGAAACAATTTACACACAATTCTGGTCTTAAAAAGCACATCAGAATTCACAAAAGAGAAACTTTTTCAGTGTGAATATTGTCATAAGTGCTTTACAACTATTAAAATGGATCACTTATACACACCAAAGAAAACCCTATCAATATGAATTTTGCGAGAAAAGCTTTGCAGATAAAAGTGTATTGAACATCGGAACTTGCACCAAATAGAAATCACTGAAATTTCAAATTTTTCATAAAATTTTGTACATTGAGTGTACATAATATACGACACATTGATTATGTATATGGATAAATATGCACACAAAAGAACAGGACAATGTCCACATCTTGCTTGATGTAGTTCCATTAATGAATATAACTGGAGCACAATCATTGTAGTCTTACGTGAGGTTTATTCACTGTTCATTTGGAGTGAAATTTTAAGTGATAAGTTAGAAAAAAAGCCATTTTCACATCTGGTGATCCTGTCAAGTAAACTCACTTACCGTGCTCACTACGCAGATGTGATTAGTTAGTAGCACATAAAAGGCATGCTGATTCATCTGATACGTGCCTACATCGGAGAAAAGGATTCAGAAAAAAGGTGGATGATGCCGGTACCGTACAAGGCATATGAGGGGGTATCCAAAGGTTTTTGACATCACCCAGAAGTGATAGAGCTATACCGATGAAATTTTGTCAGTGTGATCACTGGTCCTTATGTACATAAGGCTGCGATCACATAGAAGTATACTCTATACGGTATTCGCTATACGAATTATGTTGCTCATTCGATCAGGCTGAGTTCACATAAGAGTATACTATGTGAACTCAGCCTGATCAAATGAGCGTATTTCGTATACCGTATACAGTATACTTCTATGTGATCGCAGCCTTATGGTCCAAAAATAGTCTCATGAGTATGTTTACTTTCTTCACAGGTGGCGCTAGATGGGAAGTAGGCGCATAACCTTTTCATGATAAGATCCTCCACTTTCTTGAGTTTTTTCTCTGTGGCCGCATCATCCACTTCTTGGCTCATCTGTGAGGGACATGTGGTCAGTTTGGAAATTCCTTGTTCAAAAAGCAATAGTGCCATATGATGGGCAATCATCACCGTAGATTGCTTTCATTTCATCATAGATTTTCTGAGCATTGTAGGCCTAACCCTTCAAATGCAGGAACTTAATCACGCTGTGTGCCTCAATTTTCACCATCTTGTAGGTTATGCGCCTACTGCCCATCTAGCGCCACCTTTTTGGATCATAATGTACATAGGACCAGTGATTACACTGACAAAATTTCATCATTTCAATTGTTACCTTTTTCAGAGTCTTGGTTTAGCAGCGATATGCCTGGTGAGTTGTAAACACTAGGGCAAATTAAGACGCCATGATGGTGTCGCAAAGCTACATTGCACGCTAAACCAAGTCTCTGTGGAAAAATAACTTTGACCAGGAACCCAACTGTTTTGAGCTATTGGTTGCAAAATTGTAATTTGCATTAAGACTAAGAGCATCAATCAAAAGGCATGGTACAAAGTTATAAAATAAATCTTCATCTGGTTACTCCTTGAATAAATTCATCAAGTCGTCTGTAGTTACATAGCATCAACAACTTCAAGACCATGCAGTCAAAACATAAATTTTTTTAACCCATGTTGGTGTTATTGAAGTGCAGTGAGATATTGATCCTAGGAAGTGATACTGATCCGAAGATGATCTGATGATATATGTATAAAGTCAACCGATCGTTTCAGTAGATGAAAGCGTTCAGAAATGTTTTGACCCGGTTTTGACTGGTTTTCAGGACAGTGATCTGAGGAATTCTTGATGTTATGCATGCTTACAGCTAAACAGGTGGGTAATTTAGCAAACATATCCCTTCAGTAGCGCAGGAAATGTGAAACAAATGGATTGGAGACCACTTTTCTTGTAGCCTATCATTCTGACAGTAAATTTCATTTTGAGTCCGTTTTTATTTTTATTTCAGATATTCAGACATCAAGTGATCTGCAGTTAATTGAGCCTGTTATGGTACCAAGTGCAGCTCTTATAATCCAGTGTGAAGGAAATACCACACCTACATGTAGTACTTCAGACTCAGTGAAGAGCAGTCTGTAAATACCTGATTTGCTGTGGTTGATTTGAGGTGGGCACAATAACTTGGATTAATACCTTTGTATGCATTTTCCTGATGAATATGCATGTTGTTAATCTCAACCATTTTGAATGTTGAAAAAACAAAGCAATGGAAGCCATACGTACTCCATTCTCTTGTAAATTTTGTAAAAATCAATCTTCATTCATTTGACAGATGGAAAACTCACGTTGACAGACATATGATAAAATATGTACAAGCTCATAAAAGCAAAGGGTGCATATATTGTCAAACCAACTTGGCAAAAAATGGTGTAAGATATTTGAAAATCCACAACTTGACATTGGACCAATTGGAAACTTGTGACTCCTCGAACCACATTGCTTCAAGTTCTGTAGGGTCTCTACTAAAACCGTACCAGTGTCAGTATATCAGAATCAGAACTCACACCAAAGAAAATTCTTATCAGTGCGGATTTTGTGAGAAGAGCTTTGTAAAAAGTGGAGATCTCAAAAGGCATATGATAAGTCACAGTACAGGTAATCCATATCAATGCACGTATTGTCAGAAAGCTTTTTCATATCGGGCTCATCTTAAAGTTCACCTGAGAAGTCACACCAAAGAGAAGCCATATCATTGCGAGTATTGTGAGAAATGCTTTACCCGAAGCAATGACCGTAAAGTGCACATCAGAACTCACACCAAAGAAAAACCTTATCAGTGTCAGGTTTGTCAGAAGAGCTTTGTACGAAGTGGAGATCTCAAAGTACACATCAGAATTCACACCAAAGAGAAGCCATATCGGTGCGATTATTGTCATAAGTGTTTTGCAACTAATGGATCACTTAAAGTACACATCAGAACACACACCAAAGAGAAACCTTATCAATGTGAATTATCGAGAAACGTTTTACAGATAAGCGTGGCCTTAGTAGGCACATCGAACTCACACCAAAGAGCAACCTTATCAGTGTGAGTTTTGTCAAAAGAACTTTAAGCAAAATGGAGATCTCAAAAGGCATATGACAAGTCACAGTACAGATAACCCATATCAATGCACGTATTGTCAGAAAGCTTTTTCATATAGGGCTAATCTTAAAGTTCACCTGAGAAGTCACACCAAAGAGAAGCCATATTGTTGCGAGTATTGTGAGAGATGCTTTACCCAAGCAATGACCTTAAAGTGCACATCAGGACACACACAAGCGAGAAACCTTATCACTGTGAGATTTATGGGAAAGATTTTGCACACAAGTCTAGTCTTGCAAAGCACATCAGAACACATAAACCCTATTAAATGTGAATTCTGTGAGAAACGTTTTGTAGGTAAAAGTGACCTTAGTAGGCACATCAGAACTCACACCAAAGATAAACCTTATCAGTGTGAGTTTTGTCAGTGTGAATAATGAATATTGTCATAAGTATTTTACAACTAGTGGAGTACTTAAAGTTCACATCAGGACTCACACCAAAGAGAAACCCTATCAATGTGATCTTTTTTAAATTTTTATCTCAAAACGCATATCTTAAGTCACAGCAAAGAGAAGCCATATCGGTGCGAGTATTGTGAGAAATGCTTTACCCGAAACAGTGACCTTACAAATCATATCAGAACTCGCACAAAAGAAAACCCTTGTCATTGTCAGATTTGTAGGAAACAATTTACACAAAATTCTTGACTTAAAAAAGCACATCAGAACTCGCACAAAAGAGAAACCTTTTCAGTGTGAATATTGTCATGTGTTTTACAACTAGTGGAGCACTTATAGTCAGGGATAGGCGATTTGCGCGGAACTTTCTTTCCGCGCAATTTAGGGATACATGATTTGCACTGAAAAAAAAAAGTTCCGCGCAATTCCGCGCAATTTGCTATTTTTTTCCGCGCAAATCGCCTGTCCCTGCTTATAGTACACATCAGAACACACACCAAAGAAAAACCATATGTGCGAGAAAAGCTTTGGAGATGTGTACTGAACAAACACATCAGAACTCACACCAAATAGAAATCATTAGTGCATTTGTCATAAAAGTTTAGTACATAAAAGTGTACATAATATGACAATAATTATACAATTGATAAATACACTCGCAAAAGAAAAGGACAATGTCCACATTCGTTCCATTAAGGAATCTGATATTAATATTTGCACAGTATTTTTGTGGGAACTGAGAGTACAATCAGACATTTTTCAAATAATTTGATAATTTTAAATTTTGATATTTAACAGTCCGCATAAAGTGAACTTTCTAAATCTAATAATATGTTCTTTAAGTGTATGCGTAGCTGGGATGAAAAGCCGTCGATCAATCGAAAATGTTAACCTTTCATATTGAAGATATACATTTTGATCGTGATCGTTTTTTTCATTCTAGCTTTGTACACTTTCAGATTTATAAAGGTTAATACTTTGAGGATTTAAATATGAAAAAATATCAACTTTTATGTCACAAATTTTAAGAAATCAAATCAAAATTATTTGAAATCAGAAAGACATTCTTCATATTCAGAATGCAAATGTCTGATGTGCTCTCGTCCCACAAAAGCACTAATTAATGAATCAATAAATAAGAGGAAAGGAGCACAATCATTCTAGTCCTCCGTGAGGTTTCTTCACTGTTCATTTGGAGTGACAAATATAAGTGTTATGAATCCAAATAAAGTTAAAAAAATCTGATGATCCTGTCAAGTAAACTCATTATGCAACCTGTGATTGCATGGTTGATGCTCACATAAAAGGGAGGTTGACTCATCTGGTGCCTACATCGGAGAAAAGGAATCGGGGAGGGGGGGGGTGGTGGATGATGCCGGTACTTTATAAGGCATATGTAAAATGCTACCTTTTAGTTTCAGCCATATATGGTATGTGCCTTCAGCAAAATAGTATTCTTAGGGCTCATATTGAAATACCCTACCACGCTTTGACACAGAAAGAAGGCAGGATTCCCCTCGCTAAGCGCACGCCTCAGGAAAGGTCGGTCATAAAACGGATGGATTATATGCATCAGTGATACACCCTGCCCAGGATTTTAACAAAGAAGGCTAGCACAGGAAAGCTGCAGGATGGCGCACCTTCCTGTGTAAGGGAATTTCAATTTGAGCCCTTATAAGACCCAACTTTTGAGATGGTTGTATGTTGAAGATGAAATTAAAACAAACCAAAGCACACAACAAAAAAGCTGCTACATTTAAAAATTTCAATCATCAGAATTCATGACAAATCTTTTAAAAACAGGGCTGTCAACTTTTTTGAATTGCTTAATTTGGCGTGAGACAGAGCGTGCGGGACTTGCCGACTCAATGTTCATTTTGAACCATGATTATTTGAGGCTTGAGCCACGGCTCTCGAGAATGTGAAAAGCAGGGGGTAGGAACAACAAATTATTCATGACGATCGTGAGATTTTACTAATTTTCCAGCTTTTTGCTTGATATTTACTACTAGGCGTGAGATTATACTACCTTGGCGTAAGACCGTGAGAAAGTGACCCAATGCGTGAGACTCGCGGCCAATGCATGAGACTCATGGCCAATGCATGAGAGTTGACAGCCCTGTAAAAAACTCTCTCTGAGTTGATTGACATGTATGTCAGACACAAACTTTCTTATTTGTTTTATCTCTGACTTAATAATTAATGTCGTGCACTCTTTATCCATCATTTGGTTCCCCATCATATTCATCGGTAACTTAAGCTGGCGCGACATCTTTCTCATTTTGATAGTCAAACACCAGTCAATAATCCTATTGTTGAAGTGGATAATAAGCTTCTACCTTAAATGGCTGTAGAAATTTTAACAGCGCTGTACTGGTCAGTTTGTTTTGGTGGGTTACCAGGCAAAGTATTTTGTATCTTCAGAGTCTGGTATAACCAACAATTAGCAATGAGAGAACTTTCTTAAACCTTGTTGACTTCGAGATGATTTGAAATGACCGCTAATTATATGACTGTTTGATATTTATTGCCAGCAATGTGGAAAAAGAGACACATGTAGAAACGAAAGAAGCTACCATTTTGTTGAAGGAGCAAAGTTTAACAAACCATAACCCTGCTTCTGGATATCGTTTGAAGTCAAATGAAATACCATTTTAAAGCTATGATGTATATTTTCTTAACACGAAATAAAACAAAATTGACCGGGGGAGGAATTTACGGCTGATTCGCCGTGTACGGTCACATATGGGCTTAATTGATCCAATTTTATATCAAACTTGGGCCAAGCTGCACTATGGGAACTACACTGGTAATGGTGGTGTTGAAAGTCAGTCAAGGCTATTTTAGGTCAACTTCCGAAATACTAAGGCTGAAATATGAAAAACAAATTGTCTATCAATTTAGGGACCGTTCACAAACACTTGTAAGGGGGGCCTGATGCAAAAAGGGGGCCCTGAAAAATTTTGACCCTCCTAAGGGGAGGCCCTGAAAAAAATGGCCACAAATTTTTCTGGGAAAATTGAGTTTATATGCTTTTCTATAAGGGGTTGACCAATAATTTTCATGTCAAAAAGGGTGATGCGCCTACTTCCCATCTAGCGCCACCTGTGAAAAAAGTAAACATACTTATGAGACAATTTTTGGACCATAATGTACATAAGGACCAGTGATTACACTGACAAAATTTCATCGATATAGCTCTTTCACTTCTTGGTGATGTCAAAAACTTTTGGATACCCCCTCGTATAAAGTCAACTGATTTTTGATGAAACGTTCAGAAATGTTTTGACTGGTTTTCAATGATGTGAGGAATTTTTGATTTTATGCATACTTGCAGCAATTACACAGGTGGGTAATTAGCGAACATATCCCTTCAGTAGCGCAGGAAGGGTGAAACGAATGGACTGGAGACCACCGTTTTCTTGTAGCCTGATGATCATTCTGACTCGTCCACTACCACAGAAAATTTCATTTTTATTCAAATTTTTATTTTTATTACAGATATTCAAACATCAAGTGATCTGCAGTTGAGTCTGTTTAATATGGTACCAAGTGCAGCTATTATAATTCATTGTGAAAGAAATGCCACCGACACACCTACTCCAGACTGAGTGGAGAGCAACTTGTAAACACCTGATATGCTGTGATTGATTTGAGGTGGGCACAATAACTTGGATTAATACCTTTGTATGCCTTTGCTTGATGAGTATGCATGTTGTTAATCTCAACCATTTTGAATGTTGAAAAAACAAAGCAATGGAAGCCATACGTACCCAATTCTCTTGTAAATTTTGTAAAATCAATCTTCATTCATTTGACAGATGGAAAACTCACGTTGACAGACATATGATAAAATATGTACAAGCTCATAAAAGCAAAGGGTGCATATATTGTCAAAGAAACTTGGCAAAAAATGGTGCAAGGCGTTTGAAAATCCACAACTTGACATTGGACCAATTGGAAACTTGTGACTCCTCAAACCACATTGCTTCAAGTTCTGTAGGATCTCTACTAAAACCGTACCAGTGTGAATATTTAAGACACATCAAAATCAGAACTCACGACACCAAAGAAAATTCTTATCAGTGTGAAAGTCACAACAGATGGAAACCATATCAATGCACGTATTGTCAGAAAACTTTTACATATAGGGCACGTCTTAAAGTACACATAAGAAGTCACACCAAAGAGAAGCCATATAAGTGCGGGTATTGTGAGAAATGTTTCCCCCGAAGTAGTGGCCTAAAAGTGCACATCAGAATACACACAAAAAAAAACCTTATCAGTGTCAGGTTTGTGGGAAAGATTTTGCACACAATTTTAGTCTTACAATGCACATCAGAACACACTCCAAAGAGAAACCCTACCAGTGTGAATTCTGCGAGAAAAGTTTTGCAGGTAAAAGTGACCTTAGTAGGCACATCAGAACTCACACCAAAGAAAAACCTTATCGGTGTGAGTTTTGTCAGAAGAGCTTTGTACAAAGTGGAGATCTTAAAAAGCACATCAGAACTCATACAAAAGAGAAACCTTTTCAGTGTGAATATTGTCGTAAGTGTTTTATAACTAATGCAGTACTCAAGGTTCACATCAGAAAACACACCAAAGAGAAACCCTATCAATGTGAATTCTGCGAGAAAAGTTTTGCAGATAAAAGTCGCCTTAGTAGGCACATCAGAACTCACACCAAAGAAAAACCTTTTCAGTGTGAGTTTTGTCAGAAGAGCTTTGCACAAAGTGCATCTCTCAAAAGGCATACTATAAGTCACACCAAAGAGACGCCGTATCAGTGCGAGTATTGTGAGAAATTCTTTACCCGAAACAGTGACCTTACAAATCACATCAGAATTCACAAAAGAGAAACTTTTTCAGTGTGAATATTGTCATAAGTGCTTACAACTATTAAAATGGATCACTTGCAGTACACATCAGAACACACCGAAGAGAAAACCTATCAATGTGAATTGTGCGAGAAAAGCTTTGCAGATAAAAGTGTACTGAACATCGGAACTCGCACCAAATAGAAATCATCAGTGAAATTTCAAATTTGTCAGAAAAATTTGGTACATAAAAGTGTACATAATATGACAATTGGTATAAACAAGATATTTTTTCAAAGTGGACTTTTGAAAGTCCATTATTTTGAAGAAACAAGGCTTTTTTGGTGGACACCAAAAAAGTTACGTTTTTTAAACATTATAATGTGTGTATATATTTAAACTTAAGTACCGCTTGTATTAAGTAGATTCAATATGTTAGAATTATCAGGGCAGTATTCATAATAATTATTGTTGATTTGTTACAGAATTTTCAAAACCAATCATTTTATAGAACCTTACCTTTTATTCTTCTTGATAGTAGCAGAGAAGATCTGATAGTAGTGATAGAATAAATTTAACTAGATTTAGATGTATAAACCACAAAATTACCTTGTAATCTTGAAAGATTTAGTAATGAGTTAATTGTTGATAGATCATGTCACTTGTGTAAACAAAACGTTTTAGGTGATGAATTTCATTTTCTTTTTGAATGCGACAACTTTGTTAAAGAGAAAGAAAAATACATTCTTTTATCTTATAGAAAGTATATCCCAACACACTCAAAATTAATAAGCTTTTCAACTGTAATAACATGCAGGTGCTGAAAAAACCGTTCTAGATTGTTATGCACAGATTTAAATAACTTTTTTTTTATATTATACTGAAAAGATTATTATTATCTTGTATTTTTGTCTTTACTGATGTCCGGTAATTTACCTACTGATTTACATATTCATGTAATATATGTTTTTGTTGAAGACCTTTCCCTGCAAAAGCTGTCTATTTACACTGTTGTACAGATCGAACTATCTCATTTTGGAAAATGGATCTCATTTTGAAAATCATCTCAAATTGGATAGAATTGAGATGCAATTTGAGAATGAATTTGAGTACCAATATGAGATCCATTATCACCCAATTGGTGCTTAGTACAAAATGTTTGTCATCTCATGGTCAAAGAAGTTGGATGGGGATCACCAAAATTGTATTTTGACAGAGCTCCTAATGGCTCCAATTTAAGTAGCATTGGGAATTTTGTGCTTGGAAATTAATCATGTTTCTCTGCCAAGAAGACAAAGTCAATACCACTTATATCAGTATGTTATTGATACTTCACATTTTCGTCGGTCGTATCACATACTGGTCTATCTCGAAAAACACACATTTCGAGAAAATCGCAATTGAAAATCTTCGTATTAAGTTAACCTGTCTATAATTTAATTAGACTATGGATTTTAATGAAAGTGGTTTAAAATTAAAGCATATACTTAACATATTTATTTAAGTGGAATTTTGAATTATATTACGTATGCAATATTGCTTAAAACTACACTAAAGTTGTAGTTCTGTATGTAAAAATATATAATTTCCCGATATCGTATTTAAAGTGCATTTCATACTGGTCTATCTTGGGGGCTATCTTGATTTCGCGAACAATGGCGTGACTTTAGGCGCATCACATACTGGTCTATCTCGAGATAGACCAGTATGTAATGCACTTTCAATACGATATCGGGAAATCTACGATTTTACATACAGAACTACAACTTAAGTGTAGTTTTAAGCAATATTACATACGTAAATATAATTAAAGATTCCACTTTAATAAATCTGTTAAGTATATGCTTTAATTTTAAACCACTTTCATGAAAATCCTTCATCTAATTAAATTATAGAAAGGTAAACTTAATACGAAGATTTTCAATTGCGATTTTCTAGAAATGCGTGTTTTTTTTCGAGATAGATCAGTATGTGAAACACGTATTTTGTCAAAATCATAGATAGTTTAAATGTAACATTTTATAACTTATTATCTAGGAAAAATTGAAGTCTGTAATTTGTTGTGTTGGAAGAGCTCCGTAAATAAAATCTATATACCAATTTTCTCAAAAAAGTAAAAAAATCAAGATAGACCAGTATGTGATGCACCCGACGATTTATGTATCCCACATTATCAGGATTTTGTTTCAGTTTTCTCTGTGATGAATTATTTCCTCATTACAAACTCTTTTATTTTAA
The DNA here is from genome assembly GCF_039555335.1 of Amphiura filiformis. Classification (NCBI taxonomy): domain Eukaryota; kingdom Metazoa; phylum Echinodermata; class Ophiuroidea; order Amphilepidida; family Amphiuridae; genus Amphiura; species Amphiura filiformis. The sequence continues at coordinate 50,463,959 of NC_092634.1, read as the reverse complement.
TTTTTTTAATTTTTAAATACTAGTACATGTAGTTAGCAAACAAACTGAAACCAACTATCCTGCTGGATATTCCTATAACTTAGTTTGCTAAATTAGTAGGCCTATACTGTTGTTTTGTGCAAATTATTTTGCATTAGTCCTACTTGTTTTTTATTTGGCACTTAAAATTACCTGACATATTATATATTTTTCAATCAATGTTGGTGCTCAAGAGTCAAATGAAACCACTGTTCTGTAGGAATGTGCACATTAAATTTATGATCACATTCTCGGCTAACACTTACTTCTGAAACAGTGAAAATTACATTCTCTATTTTTTTCCTACAAATTTGATAAAGATTTTTTTTTCAATTACCCCCCCCCCCCCTCAAACTTTTAAGTTAAAACTGGAGAAAAGCTGAAAAAACTTTGAAGTTACTAATAGTTTACTAAAAATCATAGACTGAGACTCTAAATTTAGAGTCTATGTAAAAATACATTCAACATCAGAGGGTTGACCTTGTTTGGGGACACAGAACAAGAAGCATGAATTGGTTGTTTACAAAAGACCATGAACCTAATATACTTGACCATGAGAAGTCCAGACACTGGGTACTTGGTTTCATACATTAACATACTTCACAAACCTTAATACAGGGTGTCCAAAAAAAAAGAGGCCCCACATTGCGCACTCTTTTCTCCTATTTCTGAAACGTTGATCAAATATATTTTTGTATATAAAGAATCGTTAGCTTTAATAAACCAAAACAATTCTTTCAATCGACTCACAATTTTTGAAGATATGCCCTCTTTAAGAAATGTACCCGTTTTTCACTCTGTCCACGGATGAGGTTTGGATACATCAAAGATTTAAACGAAGCACACGGTTAATGACAAGGATAGATAATAGCATTAGTCTTGGGAAAGCATTTACTATAAGCGAGGATCACCAGCTAGCTTCAAACATCTTCGCAACCCAGATTACTGCTGCATTACATGAGTATCCGGCGCACAAGGCCTTAAGGATGGTACGCAACGCAATTAATGCAATGAGAACTAGGGCTGAAACCTGTATTCGTCACGGAGGCAACCAGGTAGAGGGCAGAGCAGCAGTAAACTCACTTCAAAAGATCCAAAGACAAACTAAACAGCCCTTTTCAGGGCTACCTTTTATTCCAAAAAGAGAAATGACTTATGTTGTCAATAAAAAGAAAGCAAGTAACGAGAAAAACATAAGTAATTGCAAGTATAGCAAAAGAAGTCCCATCCCACATCAATTTCGCCCAAATTAATGACACTTGACAAAATCCATAACCCATAAGCCCACCAGTAAAGCCCATTCCCTTAAATGAAGTTGTTATTTTATAAAGTTATCATCGAGGAATGTTTTATATTCATGCATGGTATATGCACTTTTCAATCTTTGAAGTAGCCAAACCTCCTCCGTGGACAGAGTGAAAAACGGATACATTTCTTTAAAAGGACATATCTTCAAAAGTTATGAGCCGATTGAAATAATTGTTTTGGTTTATTAAAGCTAACGATTGCAGGTTTCTTTACATACCAAAATATATTTGATCAACTTTTCAGAAATAGGAGAAAAAGAGGGTGCAATGTGGGGCCTCTGTTTTTGGGACACCCTGTAGTTAGCACCCAATAAAACTAATTTGGTGGATTATATCTCAAGTTAACACTCCAATTGGATCTCATATTTGATCTCAAATTGTGTCTCAATTCTATTCAATTTGAGATGATTACAAAATGAGATCCATTTTCCAAAATGAGATACTTTTGAACAGCAGTGTTAATTGTTATTTGTATAGACGAATCCAACGAGCCAAGTCATGGTCAGGATTTGGTCGGCCATCTTTGGTTTCCCGCTAGCACCAACCTGGGGTTTTGAGCACCCGATTGTGCAAATAAAAGCCGCCTAACACCTAGAGAAGATGCAAAGATGAGGAGGATTAATAGAATACAATAGAGGTAATCCTGTCGCATCTATTCATACATAGCCATTTTGTTCATCCATTTGTACATCTATGAATAGATGCGACGGGATTGCCTGCGGAATTATCTCTATTGTATTATTCTATTAACCCTCCTCGACCTTCTCCAGGTGTAACGCGGCTTTTATTTGCACAACTGTTGGAACTGTATTGTGTTGTAAACTTCTTTTGTCTATGTGTTTTCGCGGAAGGTGTAAAACGGGTGATGGAATGCAGTTTAAAATTTCCGCCAAGGCGAATCATTTCACATTTTGGATGCATTGTAGCCGACGGTGACCCAACTAAAGGCTGCTAGTCAGGTGTAGGAATGTGTGTATTTGGATTCGTCTATATTATACAATATGTTGTATCTCATCACAGATCCTGTGATCTCATATATCCTGCTGGGGTCGAAAGAGATCTTAATGAAACCAAGATTCTTGTCATCTTTTATATTTACTTAAAATGTTACCGTTTTCAGAGTCTTGGTTTAGCAGCGATATGCCTGGTGAGTTGTAAACACTAGGCCTGCAAATAAAGACGACATGATGGGGTCAATAAAGATGCCATGATGGTGTCGCAAGCTACATTGCACGCTAAACCAAGAAGGTAACTTTGACCAGAGAACCCAACTTTTTTGAGCTATTGGTTGCAAAATTGTAATTTGCAGTAAGACTAAGAGAGCATAAATCCAAAGTGGATCGAGGGTGGAGGACACAATGGGCTAAATGTGACCGCGAAGTGGGCATCTCATAGCGACACAGGGTTTGTCTGAAATTATTTGAAATGCATTTGCACCCATTGTTATGTTTTGATGAATCCAAGTGATTGAAAATATGGGATTAAAAACATAATGATAAAAATTGGATTCTTTACGCCTAATATTTATTGACCTTGACTTGAGTTTTAAAATATTGGACTCGACTGTATTACGTACTTTTCCAATATTTTAAAACTAAAAATCACAGCTTGACCAACTAAATATGGGCTCAATCGATCCAATTTTATATTACACTTTGATCAAGCTGCACTATGGGAACCACAATGTAATGGTGGTGTTGAAAGTCACACAAGGCTATTTGAGGTCAACTTACAAAATAGGCTGGAAATGAAAAAACAATGTCTACAAATTTAATATTTACTATGCCTATTAATACTTCCCACATCTTCGGCCGTCCGACCTATTTAGGTATAGGACTACCATCTCTATTGGTTTATTTCTGTTTAATACCAAAAGTAATTGCCAAATTAGACAAGACTTGTTTTAATAATACTGTAAGTTATTTTGCTTGATTGAGTCACAGGATAGAGTCCGTATGTATGGTACCATTTTATTGCAGTGCTCATTGGCAGGTATGCACCTTTCAAGGTCTTGTCTTTTACTAGTTTATATGTGGAGTATCTTTTATTAGCTCTGGTGATATTCATGAATGTAGTGATCCTTATTGTGAAAGCCATAATATTAAAGTGATTTGCGCTCCAGAGCCCCAGGGGGGCCACTCATATATAAAAGTTGTAAGCATGCGTGTGAATGCACTTCAGAAAAGCACCCTGAACAAGGACAACCATTGTGTCTTCAAAATGACCCTTAAGAGGGATAATGGTTTGTTAACCATACCCTTAACTTGGACAAAGTTACAAGTGGATTAAATCCAACCCTTAGCAAGGGTGCATGATCAATTTTGAAAAAAAAAGTAAAGAAATTATCTTTCAAGGTTTCTTATTTCCTTTATTATTATACTCTAATTGGATACTTCCTAACTGGATTTGGTAGGCTTAGGCCTACTCAGTTATCATTATTCAACATAATTATCGCCTGCATTATTAGGGCAGTAGGCCTATATTTTATTATGACAATTGTAGGGACAGGAATGTGATTAGATTTAAATACCCTTAGCACGGACACATGGTGTTAAAAATGACACCCTTATTTGCTATAATCAATGATTTTGAGACCCTTAACACGGGCCCGTGCGGGCCCGTGTTGCAGTAGAAAAAACCTCCCATATTCCGCGTTTTTGTTCACACACATGCTTACAACTTTTTATATGAGTGGCCCCCCTGGGTCCAGAGCGACACCCTCAATTTTTCTGGAATTTCTACTTTTTGCATGATTGTAATGCCCAATGATGTAATAAAATACCATGTGAAGTGCTTTAAAAATTAAAGTTAAATGCGGACCTCTACAGTTTTATTCCGAGTTCACTGATCAAATGATGGCTATATTAACACGTACATCTCGTGCATGTGTACATTTATCATTGAAACAATAACGTATAAACTGTGCATATCGGTATTCATCTTGCAAAAAAATATCTTGTACGTCCCACATGTAATACATGTACGATCAGAGAGTTAAATTTAAATACACATGCACATTGTAGGCGCTGGAATAATTTCAATTTTCTTTGTTACCTCATTTGTTTGGCTCGAAATTAAAAAGGGGACAATGTGATCAGTGAAAACAAACATTTAAATAGGAATCCATTTTTATGCAAATCACTTATTGCTAGAACATCATTTCAATAGAATGCCCCGGAAGACTGCATTTTGGATTTCAGTTCTTTAAGGTAAAATAAATAACATTTTTGGGCGGATCCATATATATGCATGTGACCTGTTTATACAGGACCTAAGGTATGTCTGGAATGACATGGCTTTTGTTTGATGTGCTCACCATGGGCCTCTGCAAAAGTGTTTCAGTGTACGGTACTACAAGTTAAGGCATGGTACAAAGTTATAAAATCTTCATCTTGAAGCATCTGGTTACTCCTTGAATATATTCATCAAGTCTGTAGTTTTATTTACATAGCATCAAGAACTTCCATCAAGACCACATGCAACCAAAACTTACATTTCTGGATGTTTCATCAACCATTGGTTGACTTAAACCCATGTTGGTGTAATTGAAGTGCAGTGAGATATTGATCCAAGGAAGTGATACTGATCCGAAGATGATCTGACGATACATGTATAAAGTCAACCAATCGTTTTCAGTAGATGAAACGTTCAGAAATGTTTTGACTGGTTTTCAGTGATGTGAGGAATTCTTGATTTTATGCATGCTTACAGCTAAACAGGTGGGTAATTAGCAAACATATCCCTTCAGTAGCGCAGGAAGGGTGAAACGAATGAACTGGAGACCACTGTTTTCTTGTAGCCTGATGATCATTCTGACTCCTCCACTACCACAGAAAATTTGATTTTTATTCAAATTTTTATTTTTTATTTCAGATATTCAAACATCAAGTGATCTGCAGTTGAGTCTGTTTAATATGGTACCAAGTGCAGCTATTATAATTCATTGTGAAAGAAATGCCACCGCCACACCTAGTACTTCAGACTGAGTGGAGAGCAGCCTGTAAACACCTGATTTGCTGTGGTTGATTTGAGGTGGGCACAATAACTTGGATTAATAGCTTTAATTGTATGCCTTTTCCTGATGAGTACGCATGTTATTAATCTGAACCATTTTGAATGTTGAAAAAACAAAGCAATGGAAGCCATACGTACTCCATTCTCTTGTAAATTTTGTACAATCAATCTTCATTCATTTGACAGATGGAAAATTCACGTTGACAGACATATGATAAAATATGTACAAGCTCATAAAAGCTTAGGGTGCATATATTGTCAAAGAAACTTGGCAAAAAATGGTGTAAGACATTTGAAAATCCACAACTTGACATTGACCCAGTTGGAAACTTGTGACTTTCCGAACCACATTGCTTCAAGTTCTGTAGTATATCTACTAAAACCGTACCAGTGTGAATATTTAAGACACATCAGAATCAGAACTCACGACACCAAAGAAAATTCTTATCAGTGTGAATTTTGTGAGAAGAGCTTTGTAAAAAGTGGCGATCTCAAAAGGCATATCATAAGTCACGACAAATGGAAACCATATCAATGTACGTATTGTCAGAAAGCTTTTACATTTAGGGCACGTCTTAAAGTACACTTAAGAAGTCACACCAAGGAGAAGCCATATCAGTGCAGGTATTGTGCGAAATGCTTTACCCGAAGCAGTGGCCTAAAAGTGCACATCAGAATACACACAAATGAAAAACCTTATCAGTGTCAGGTTTGTGGGAAAGATTTTGCACACAATTCTGGTCTTACAATGCACATCAGAACACACTCCAAAGAGAAACCCTACCAGTGTGAATTCTCCGAGAAAAGTTTTGCAGGTAAAAGTGACCTTAGTAGGCACATCAGAACTCACACCAAAGATAAACCTTATCACTGTGAGTTTTGTCAGAAGAGCTTTGCACAAAGTGCATCTCTCAAAAGGCATATTATAACTCATACCAAAGACACGCCAGATCGGTGCGTAGTATTGTGAGAAATTCTTTACCAAACAGTGACCTTACAAATCACATCAGAACACACACAAAAGAAAAACCTTATCAGTGTCAGATTTGTTGCAAACGTTTTATACAAAATTCTAATCTTGCAATACACATCAGGACTCACACCAAAGAGAAACCTTATCAATGTGAATTCTGCGAGAAACGTTTTACAGATAAAAGTGGCCATAGTAGGCACATCGGAACTCACACCAAAGAAAAACCTTATTGGTGTGAGTTTTGTCAGAAGAACTTCAAGCAAAGTGGAGATCTCAAAAAGCATATGATAAGTCACAGTACAGATAACCAATATCAATGCACGTATTGTCAGAAAACTTTTTCATATAGGGCTCATCTTAAAGTTCACCTGAGAAGTCACACCAAAGAGAAGCCATATCATTGCGAGTATTGTGAGAAATGCTTTACCCGAAGCAATGACCTGAAAGTGCACATCAGAACTCACACCAAAGAAAAACCTTATCAGTGTCAGGTTTGTGGGAAAGATTTTGCACACAATTCTGGTCTTACAATGCACATCAGAACACACTCCAAAGAGAAACCCTACCAGTGTGAATTTTGCGAGAAAAGTTTTGCAGGTAAAAGTGACCTTAGTAGGCACATCAGAACTCACACCAAAGAAAAACCTTATCAGTGCGAGGTTTGTCAGAAGAGCTTTGTACAAAGTGGAGATCTTACAAAGCACATCAGAACTCACACAAAGAGAAACCTTCTCGGTGTGAATATTGTCACAAGTGTTTTACAACTGATGGAGCACTTAAAGTTCACATCAGAACACACACCAAAGAGAAAACATCAATGTGAATTGTGCGAGAAAAGTTTTGCAGAAAAGTGTACCCAACAAGCACATCAGAACTCCTATCAAATAGAAACCATAAAAGCGTAAAATTTGTCAGATATTATGGCACAATAGAAAAGAGGAAGACATGGTCCACATTTTGCTTATAAAGGGTTAACAGCACATCTGGATCCACATTTTGCTTCATATAGTCCCATTAACTATAGAAACAAAAATGTACCTTTTCAGTGTGAGTATTGTGACTTGTGAGAAACGTTTTGAAAGCGTTTGATAAGATACTTGTCGCAACGAATTGATACACCTATGAATACGACTTTCACATACATTTTACACTTTAACTCAGAATACAATTTGCCGAGTTTACGGCTGATTCGCCGCGTCCACTCACATATATGGTACCATTTTATTGCAGTACTCATTGGCAGGTATGCACCTTTCAAGGTCTTGTCTTTTACTAGTTTATATGTGGAGTGTCTTTTATTAGCTCTGGTGATATTCATGAATGTAGTGATCCTTATTGTGAAAGCCATAATAAGTGATTTGCGCTCCAGAGCGACACCCTCAATTTTTCTGGAATTTCTACTTTTTGCATGATTGTAATGCCCAATGATGTAATAAAATACCATGTGAAGTGCTTTATTAAAATTAAAGTTAAATGCGGACCTCTACAGTTTTATTCCGAGTTCACTGATCAAATGATGGCTATATTAACACGTACATCTCGTGCATGTGTACATTTATCATTGAAACAATAACGTATAAACTGTGCATATCGGTATTCATCTTGCATAAAAATATCTTGTACGTCCCACATGTAATACATGTACGATCAGAGAGTTAAATTTAAATACACACATTGTAGGCGCTGGAATAATTTCAATTTTCTTTGTTACCTCATTTGTTTGGCTCGAAATTAAAAAGGGGACAATGTGATCAGTGAAAACAAACATTTAAATAGGAATCCATTTTTATGCAAATCACTTATTGCTAGAACATCATTTCAATAGAATGCCCGGGAAGACTGCATTTTGGTAAAAGGTAAAATAAATAACATTTTTGGGCGGATCCATATAATACATGCATGTGACCTGTTTATACAGGACCTAAGGTATGTCTGGAATGACATGGCTTTTGTTTGATGTGCTCACCATGGGCCTCTGCAAAAGTGTTTCAGTGTACGGTACTACAAGTTAAGGCATGGTACAAAGTTATAAAATCTTCATCTTGAAGCATCTGGTTACTCCTTGAATATATTCATCAAGTCTGTAGTTTTATTTACATAGCATCAAGAACTTCCATCAAGACCACATGCAACCAAAACTTACATTTATGGATGTTTCATCAACCATTGGTTGACTTAAACCCATGTTGGTGTAATTGAAGTGCAGTGAGATATTGATCCAAGGAAGTGATACTGATCTGAAGATGATCTGACGATACATGTATAAAGTCAACCAATCGTTTTCAGTAGATGAAACGTTCAGAAATGTTTTGACTGGTTTTCAGTGATGTGAGGAATTCTTGATTTTATGCATGCTTACAGCTAAACAGGTGGGTAATTAGCAAACATATCCCTTCAGTAGCGCAGGAAGGGTGAAACGAATGAACTGGAGACCACTGTTTTCTTGTAGCCTGATGATCATTCTGACTCCTCCACTACCACAGAAAATTTGATTTTTATTCAAATTTTTATTTTTATTTCAGATATTCAAACATCAAGTGATCTGCAGTTGAGTCTGTTTAATATGGTACCAAGTGCAGCTATTATAATTCATTGTGAAAGAAATGCCACCGCCACACCTAGTACTTCAGACTGAGTGGAGAGCAGCCTGTAAACACCTGATTTGCTGTGGTTGATTTGAGGTGGGCACAATAACTTGGATTAATACCTTTGTATGCCTTTTCCTGATGTGCATGTTATTAATCTGAACCATTTTGAATGTTGAAAAAACAAAGCAATGGAAGCCATACGTACTCCATTCTCTTGTAAATTTTGTACAATCAATCTTCATTCATTTGACAGATGGAAAATTCACGTTGACAGACATATGATAAAATATGTACAAGCTCATAAAAGCAAAGGGTGCATATATTGTCAAAGAAACTTGGCAAAAAATGGTGTAAGACATTTGAAAATCCACAACTTGACATTGACCCAATTGGAAACTTGTGACTTTCCGAACCACATTGCTTCAAGTTCTGTAGTATATCTACTAAAACCGTACCAGTGTCAGTATTTGAGACACATCAGAATCAGAACTCACGACACCAAAGAAAATTCTTATCAGTGTGAATTTTGTGAGAAGAGCTTTGTAAAAAGTGGCGATCTCAAAAGGCATATCATAAGTCACGACAAATGGAAACCATATCAATGCACGTATTGTCAGAAAGCTTTTACATTTAGGGCACGTCTTAAAGTACACTTAAGAAGTCACACCAAGGAGAAGCCATATCAGTGCAGGTATTGTGCGAAATGCTTTACCCGAAGCAGTGGCCTAAAAGTGCACATCAGAATACACACAAATGAAAAACCTTATCAGTGTCAGGTTTGTGGGAAAGATTTTGCACACAATTCTGGTCTTACAATGCACATCAGAACACACTCCAAAGAGAAACCCTACCAGTGTGAATTCTCCGAGAAAAGTTTTGCAGGTAAAAGTGACCTTAGTAGGCACATCAGAACTCACACCAAAGATAAACCTTATCACTGTGAGTTTTGTCAGAAGAGCTTTGCACAAAGTGCATCTCTCAAAAGGCATATTATAACTCACACCAAAGACACGCCGTATCGGTGCGAGTATTGTGAGAAATTCTTTACCCGAAACAGTGACCTTACAAATCACATCAGAACACACACAAAAGAAAAACCTTATCAGTGTCAGATTTGTTGCAAACGTTTTATACAAAATTCTAATCTTGCAATACACATCAGAACTCACACCAAAGAGAAACCTTATCAATGTGAATTCTATGAGAAACGTTTTACAGATAAAAGTGGCCATAGTAGGCACATCGGAACTCACACCAAAGAAAAACCTTATTGGTGTGAGTTTTGTCAGAAGAACTTCAAGCAAAGTGGAGATCTCAAAAAGCATATGATAAGTCACAGTACAGATAACCAATATCAATGCACGTATTGTCAGAAAACTTTTTCATATAGGGCTCATCTTAAAGTTCACCTGAGAAGTCACACCAAAGAGAAGCCATATCATTGCGAGTATTGTGAGAAATGCTTTACCCGAAGCAATGACCTGAAAGTGCACATCAGAACTCACACCAAAGAAAAACCTTATCAGTGTCAGGTTTGTGGGAAAGATTTTGCACACAATTCTGGTCTTACAATGCACATCAGAACACACTCCAAAGAGAAACCCTACCAGTGTGAATTTTATGAAAAGTTTTGCAGGTAAAAGTGACCTTAGTAGGCACATCAGAACTCACACCAAAGAAAAACCTTATCAGTGCGAGGTTTGTCAGAAGAGCTTTGTACAAAGTGGAGATCTTAAAAAGCACATCAGAACTCACACAAAAGAGAAACCTTCTCGGTGTGAATATTGTCACAAGTGTTTTACAACTGATGGAGCACTTAAAGTTCACATCAGAACACACACCAAAGAGAAAACATCAATGTGAATTGTGCAAGAAATGTTTTGCAGAAAAGTGTACTCAACAAGCACATCATGAGCTCATACCAAATAGAAACCATAAAAGCGTAAAATTTGTCAGATATTATGGCACAAAAGTTCTATAAATATGCACACAATAGAAAAGAGAAGGACATGGTCCACATTTTGCTTATTAAGGGTTAACAGCACATCTGGATCCACATTTTGCTTCATATATTAACTCTAGAAACAAAAATGTACCTTTTCAGTGTGAGTATTGTTAAGAAACGTTTTAAAGGTCCACCATTGTTGGCCTGGTCAACTGGCAGGTTTATGCAGGAACTAAATACCAACAATTACTAAATGTTTATACTAGGATTTGGGCAGGTTACCTTGTCCTTACATATATCACAATGTTCTTTTAGATAGTCATGACCTTGGCGAGTTTTATTATCATCATGGATTATGTTATGCCATAAAATGTTGAGCTTGTGTAACACTTTATGAATAAATCCAGATGTGCTGTTAACCCTTTATAAGCAAATTGCAATGCACTAAATTAAACCAATTTCATACACTCTTAGATTGCGAGAACCAATGGGAGCAAGCATTAGAAAAACCCAAACCATGCATTGATTGCATACATTATGTGCAGTGCTTTCGGAAATTTGGATGCATTTAATTTTCTTGCGGGTTAATGCATTTATATTTGCTTGTATTTTCGAACACTTTTAGTGACAATTTTGTTATAAAAATAGCAAAAATGGAATATTTTTCTTGTGTATGAAATAGGTTAATAAATGCGTATGACATGTGTATTACCTAAAACATTGTACAAAATAATGCACTTGCACTGAGATGTTGATGCCTCTGATGCACTCCCCCCTTCGGGGGCTTGTCCATTAGACGCGCATCAACATCTCAATACACATTATTTTGTACAATTTCACTCTCATCAAGTGATATGCATTTATTAACCTATAAATCAATGCTATTATTACTACACCCCAGGCCAATTTTGTGCCTATTTTGCATTTTTCTCAAAAATTAAAGCGCATTGGTGACAAGTAAGATATGTATATTATAGGGGCAAGGTGCACTGAAAATTTTATTTCAGCACAGACAACAGTTGTGGAGTTACAGTCAAAAATGAGGGAAAATCAATATTTGATCAATAAATCAATAACTAATTGTCTTGAGTAACTGAAATTTCAGTGTAGTAACTGGATTCCTTGCCCCTATAATATACATAACTTATTATTAGTGTTTTATTAGTTTTTGAGAAAAATGCAAAAATAGTCACAATTTTATCACAGGGTGTAGTACCACCTTAACATTGTACATTCAAATTGATTCAAATAAGTGTTTTCAAAAGTTTGGTTAAGTTTTTGAACCAAGTACCAGGGCCGAGCCTTACGCAGCAAACAATATTTTTAAAATGTTTTTGTGATATATTTTGGGTTTCGGCTTTGATGTAAACGATTTAGTAACAATAAATGTTACATGTAGGTTCAATAAAAGTCATGAAAATGTTTTAAACATTTTGTTTAAAAATATGCCGCAATAACATTTTGAAAATATGTAAATGTTATATAACATGTTAGAATATTTTGCAAAGTTTAAAAAGGATTTTGAATACTGTGAATACGTTTAATGGCATGACCACCTTTTCTAACCTTTTGAGAACGTTTGCGTTTGCTGGGAATACAGAATAGATAGAGAAATACAGAAAAAGAGAAATGTAAAGGCCTTATTTCAAAGTTTGTTTCAGCAAAATATGTTACGTATTCCATTCTTGAAATATTTCAATTTTAAAATTCACCATGTAAATAAATGCATGAGCTTTTTAGACACCGGTACCAAAATCGAGCAAATTACGGCGTGTCTTGTTACATTTTCGTTTGGTATAAAGTTATAGTAAGGGACCGTTCACAAACACTTGTAAGGGGGGGCCTGATGCAAAAAATTTCATCGCGAACATTTTTCAGGGCCCCCTTTATAGACCTCAAAAATTTCAGGGCCCCCCCCCTTTTTGACATGAAAATTATGGGTCAACCCCATAGAAAAGCATATAAACCCAATTTTTCCAGGACAATTTGTGGTCATTTTTTTCAGGGCCCCCCCCCCTTTAAAGGGTCAAAAAAATTCAGGGCCCCCCTTCAGTGTTTGTTAAACGGTCACTAAGTTTGTGTTTTACTACCTACCAAAAATAGCTTTAATTAAATTGATCATGTAATTTTGGTTTCCATTAGTGCTATCTATTGACGATCAAATCAAGCAATTAGGTTTGCAGAGTGTTGTGACATTGTTTTTGAAAAAGATATGTGAAGGCATGACGCATGTGCGCATAACGTGTGACATCAACTTAGCGAGTTGTTTTTTCACGCAATCACTTACAACATTTGATCTGTCATCTTCAGTAGATAGCAAAACCATGGTTGAATAATGTGAAGTACATGAGAAACAAGTTAATACTGAAAAACTTTTGTTCACAAACTGACTTTTTCCCAGAGTATTATTAATTAAAAGTTGTGTAAGACAGTGTTTTGTTTATTTCAATCAAAATATTTCTGCTCATGAAAAACGTGTTTGCATCAAGTTTTTCGGTAGGCCTATGATTATGTTCTACATCTTTTTACTATCTACTGAAGATAACTCAATTTATTAAATGCTTGTTGTCATTTTGTTTAGCTTATTTAGAACCGTGTTAGTGGTGCTATCTACTGAAGACAAAATAATGTACAATATGGTGGTAAAAATGAATATCCTAATAGCAAGAAGTATAAATAAACATGTTTAAAGCAAGTTTTCACAGCTTGTAGCTACAATTGGTGGTCTAAATTTGGTCTGGGATGTTGATCATTCTCAAATTTTCAAATCGAGTGGGCCACAAGCTTTACCTCCCCCACAGTGCTCCTATGACACTCTGCAACTTGCACAGAAATTCAATCAAAAAGTTTGAAATGCATCTAAGGGGCTGCGCAATAATAATAAGCCTGGGGGTAAAAATTCCGAACAGCCTGCCACTAACCACTCCCTCCCATGATCTTGGCCTGCCAAATATCACTCCCCTCTTGGCCTGTTAAAAAATCTTTGGCCCCCAGCCTGTGTTATGCACTTTCAGTTTCCCATGCGTTTGAATAGGAATTATTTTGGCTACTCGCCACAAGTTTGGGGAGCACATTTCTTCAATATTTTGACATGACATCAAATGTTCTGTTCTAAACTTCTATATTGTTTGGCAATTATGTCTTTTGACAATAGTATGTCCAAAGGTGTAATTTTGTGTTTTTGATCCAAAGATCGGATATTTTTGTTCCCGATTCCAATCATTGGAATCATTAGAATTATTCTGCACCCTTCGCAAGGGTGGAGAATTTGGCAGAACTTTGACGATAATTTTGCCTTTTTGGACACTAAAATGCATTAATCCTTAATTTTGTTTCAACCGAGTCTTAAATTAGCAAGCACATACGTGGGTACCAATTTTATATACATTATCATTGATTAAATTTTAAAGAAATTTTTGGAATATCTGACCTGTGTGAGCCTGTCCTTAGATACGGTTTATCGTAGGATTGCCATATTTTTGGTATCTCAATTTGCAAACCCTAAATGATCTAGATTAGAGTGGCAAGTTTTCGTGTCACGGAAAAACAGACAAATTCACAGAATTTAAGAAAAAAAACGGAAAACACAGAAATTCGCGGAAAACATGTTTTTTCCTTGAGAAAAATTAAAATTTAATGAGATGTGAGGTAAAATATTGAACATGAAGTCCATCTTCAAAGATATCAGGCTTAAAACAACTAAAAAGATAATGCAAGTAACTTTTTTTATCACGAATATGAACACGGAATTGAAATTACATGACGGGAAAATTTAGTATTTAAAACCACTCACGGAAAATCACGGAATTTGGTGTTTTAAATCACGAAAAACTTGCCACTCTAGTCTAGATATATAAGTGGTCTCTGCTAAGGGGCTGTGCAATAATTATTAGCACGGGGGAGGGTAAAATTGGGGGGCACAAAATTTTTGGCGAGCCGAAAGGGGGTGGGGGGTAAACGATTTTTGGCACAAATTCATGGGGCACCTTTTTAATAAAACGCTCTAAAAAGGCTTCGGAAAAACAGTACAGAAATGTTTAAATTGCAAATTTTCCTGCTCGCTGCGCTTGCAACATACATAGAGACTATTAAGGTTTGCAAATTGGGATCCCAAAAATTTGGCATGTTCAAGGGGGGGGGGCAAAGATTTTTTGGCGGGCCAAGAGGGGGAGGCAAGCGATTTTTGGCAGGCAGAGAGGGGGCAAGCGATTTTTGGCGAGCCGTTTCGAAATTTTACCCCCCCCCTCGGGCTCATAATTATAGCACAGCCCCTAAGCCTTAGAGACACCCCACTAATGTGTGCTCTGCTTCCCCTCCCCACCTTCTCTGCAGTTGCCAAAATTACTTGCCCTCCCCCCCTTTTGGCTGGCCCACAGAATTAGAGAACCAGGACTCAAATGCCATCTTCATACAGGCATCGGAGCAAAAATTGGGGGTCGCAGTTCGATTTCCCTCAAAATGCGCTCAAGGCATTCGTTGTCATGCAAGCGCAATATGGATGATGGGTGCATTTGAAAAACAAACTTGATGTAACCTGCATACGAGTACCAAGACACTTATGACGGACACAGAATTGTTTTTGTTACTCTCTGCGCACCGTTGGTAACTTCGGACCCGAATGCCCCCAATTTTCTCCCCATAGCTCACAGCACGATTGTACGTATGACGTATCGAACGCCTTTGCAATCTTTTCAAAATCACTCTCCTGTGACGGTATTTTGAATAGAATGCAAGGGCGTTTGACTTTGATACCAACGTTTGGAAATCGCAATCTCTTATTATGCGCTATGGCCGCAATGGCTTGCCATACACATCAGGTAAGGTGCAGTGAGCCCTATAATTATAATAATTGGAAGATGGGCTGTGTTTAGCATAAAAATTTTGGCCTTGGAAAATAACCCTTTTCTATTGTATTTCTTCTGCTTCGTCGTCAATCGTCGACACTTAAATTACAAGCTATCGTGGCTGATTTGAATCGAGGACAATTCATTTATGAGTGGTAATGTCAGGTACGTTTTTTAAGAGGCCGGTCGAGACCCGGGCCGGGTCGAGTACAGATCCGTAGTAGTACAACATTGAACATGTAGTACCATGACTGAGTACACTAGCATGTACATGTAGGTAACCAGGGCCAGGCAAACCTTAGTTAACACATTTGCTAGTCAGCCAAATTCGCCGACAATGTCAATGCATATTTACATAGAAATTTAAAACAACTGGCCGAAGAAGGAAACGTGCATAAAGATGTGTTCTAAACTTCACTTGACCCAAATATATGATTTTTTATGGTGATAAGTCACTCGCACATGGAATTTTAGAGGGATTTGGATAGCAGTTCCATTAAAAAAAGCTGCTATCATAAATACATAATGAGACTAAGATCTAGAAACACCCCCGAGATGCCGTTTTGGGGAATTTTGCTAGCTGAAACTTTTTGATGAAAGTCAATCTTTGACAAGATGTAACTTTGCTACGGAAAGTGCTATGAAAAAATGGTTTTCAGTTTTGGCTTTGTTTACTCAAGGGCTTTGATTTGATGGCAAATTTGAATTCACCTAGCATACCTATAGCATGACTAGTACTACTACTAGTAGGCATGTCCACTAAAAATTGAAGTACTTTTAAATTGATTCAGACCTACCTTATTGGCTGGGAATTGATGAAAGAAACATTTTGGCGTTTAAATAATCTTAATCGGACGTTTCATTCCAGAGATATGGCCTTTCGAGTGTCACGGTTTTATATAGGGCTGCTAGAACATGTTAAAAAGTTAAAGTCCAAAAAGGAATACTAACAGAAAGTGCAACTTTAAGGTACCTTTTCTTAATGTATTTATTAAAGGCCCATTCAGTGATTTGCTCATCCGGACGATCATAAAAATCATCAAAATTCAGATTTTGGTACCTTTGTAATTGGCATAGATGTGCTAACATAGCCTGCTAGTGGTTCGGTCGAAAGCCGTGTATTTTAGACAAAATAAAGCATTTGCATGATTCTGGACTTTTGATACTGACAGTACAAAAGTCCGACTCGAGATCGAAAGAAGCTCACTCTCCACGCACCAACACGCGTATGCGTATTGTTTCTACTACTTATTACATCAGTAGCTACTATTTTAAACAAAATACACAATTTTAACTGTTTTTCATATTTGAATTGACCGTTAGTTTGCCTCGGTGACCTTTAATTGCTTATTTTGTTTTCTACTACAAAAATTAAGCGTCTGTTTTAAATCAATTTAGACTCTACTTCCCCGTGTTAGAAACACTGGACTAGGAAGTTTTTCCAGTCGATTGGTGGCGCACTGTACTAAAAATCTCGATTTTCTCGAGTCGATCTGAGTTGAAGTAGAAAACCTTTCTAAAACTTCTGTTTTTTGACTAATTTGTCGATGTATTCAGGGAAAAGTGGTTTAATGAAATTCTGTAGACTTATTCTTTATTTCTAAGCAACTCTGACAAATTTCCATTTTTTTAAATGTTCCTGTGAAATCACTGAAAGGGCCTTTAACTAGCTTATCTGGAACATTATATTTGCTAAGTTATAACAACATGAAAATAAGATCATCCTGAAAATTTAATTGATTTTGTTGTCATACAACCAAAAATATAAGACCTCAAAACCCATGGTTTGTTTGGTGAAACCTCAAGCATGATCATAGATGGCCGCCATGGAAAATATCTCCATAGAGGAGATGAAGAATAAGTGCATTATTTCAAATGAAAAGCGGTAGTCTTAAACATTGTTCAATCTTTTATGGTCAGCACATTTTATCTTCAAAAATTATTATATTTCATCATGGCATAAGTTTGGTAACATTAATCACTACCAATTTTGAGAAATTTGCTCCAACTTAAAGGTTATCTTTACTACATTGAGAAATACACTGTGTGTGCATGGAAGCCATGATGGATAGCATATGAAATGGACATGGTAGTGAGAAGTGCACGGGAAGTGCATGATTTGAGATGGGCCGCGGTAGGCTTAAACATTCTTAAATTTCTTAACATCCTACACATTTTGTCTTCAAAAATAGTTAAATTTTATGAGTATGTAAGTTTGCTTGTCTGATTACCCTAAGACAGAGAAATTGAAAAACACTCGGACGCAAAATTTGCATGCATGTTGGCAATCAGACACGACAACCATTTATTGACTTTTGTTTAAGACCCGCACCAGTACCTACAACAAATAAACAAACAAACAAACAAATTCGCAGCCGTACTATAGCCAAATATATAATAGGAGATTCTCTAATCGAGCGAATTACCCAACCCAAGACTCTAGCGAAACAACGACCAAAGGCGCAGAAAATCTCGTTTTAGCAAAATCAAATGTGATCCAAACTTGCACTCTGGTGACCGCCCACCGAGGCAAATTCTGAGCGTTGACCCCGAACCCGTGGATCATTAAATCAAATATCATGGCTAAACCAAATGTGATCCAAACTTGCACTCGGGTGGCCGCCACCCGAGGCTAAATTCTGAGCGTTTGACCCCGAACCCGTGGAACATTCATCAAATATCATGGCTGGAAACTCAACAATAAATTACGGTACTGGTGCATACAGATCCCACGCTCCCAAGTGGAATTCCTGAGACTCTTCAACAGGTGGTCTACCTGAAGTTACAAAGGATCAAGTCTTAATGTTAGCATTCTATGACATATACATATATCATAATAAATAAATACAGAAAAGATAATTCAAAACCCAGCATTATTTTCTTTTGCTTACTGTGTGAAGTCTTTGACCTTATAAAAGACTACTTTACTGTTTTTGATGACACCTGTGCCTGTATGTAACAATACGATTGTCAATTCCTGTACATATATATAGTTTTGACGACTTACTTTCCCTCTTGAACTATCATTCTAAAAAAAGGTTGATACAGAACAATTATATAAATTTTATGTGGCAACATATTGAACACCTAATCTAATTAAACAGTGTACATTGTATCTTTGAAGATCTGAGAAAGGGAAATTAATTGCAAGTCACATGTAATTTTAATGATCGGCGCCAACTCTTTATTCCTCCCTCCTTATCTACAGGGACCATAATTCTTGATTTTTCTTTTAAACTTACAGACAGTTAAATGCTTTAATTAGCTATTATTTAACACACTACCATGTAGTAGATAAAATATATCTGTATTTATACAGGTCATTATCTCATTACTGTCACACATAATTATATTTTACTTCCTTCTCACATGTCCACACAGGCGCGGTGGGTGGGAAGATTTTTTGTTGTTGTCGTGTCCAATACAAAACCAACAGTGAATAAATCACTACCTAATCACGCTCGAAACCCGCTGGCGGCAAATCCCATTGGTTCCCGGTCGAGCCAAACAATAGAAATTTATCTGCATGACAATGATTGACATCTGACCCGGTAAACAATAACATGGATTGGCCCATTTCTTAGCAAGGGTAAATTGAGTTTAACTTGTTGCACTGTGTTAAACTTTATTCACTCCAAATTCGGAGATAATTGCGTTTGAACACCTGATGCACGGAATGGTGTCACTTCAACCTGTTGTAGTTCTCATCTCATTAAATTTTTCAATAAAAAAGTTGATCTCTTCATGAAGGAAGGTCCTCTCTATTTACTGACCAAACAGGAAAAAGTTTGGTTAATGTTTTCTGGTGGAATCAGGAATTTCTTGAAACACCCTGATATAGGCATACATTTGGATCAAAACAAGTCATGTACGCCATTTAACAGGCCTGGGATTTCTTGTATCGATCAGTTTCTCCATAGACAATACGTGTGTGAGTCCACGCACACAGTGAATGAAAAATCGTTCTAGTGGAAATTGTATCGACAGTGGGCATCCCTACTACTAGTCCGAATAATCAGACCCAGAATAAAATATTAATTTCTGACATGATCCTGTTCTGGGTCTGAACTGTTTTCATTCGAAATCTTGATGGCAAAGTGGACAAAAGAAGCACATGGTCCTACTTCACAGTTTTTAAATCCCCTATTCATGTTGCGTGAATCACTCTATTGTGGACCATCCTTTTGATACTTGAGTATTTGGACAAGCGGAACAGTTTTGACAGACCCTTTGTCTACCTCTCTGTTTGTTGTAAACAAACGAGGAGGTCGAACCTCGCCAAATACGAAAGTCAGCGTAATAGTACGGCACTAACACTACAGGAACGTAATGCATAATTTCCGTAATTACAATACCGTTCAGTTTTGACGTTCGCTTTTCGTATCTCTTTCCTTGTTGGAAAGGTATAATGTTGAGGAGATAGGAACATGTACCAAACATGTACCAAACATCCGGGACCTACTCGTTAACTGCACAAGTTATGTGTGCAGTTCTAGAGTTCTTTAGAAATGACCGGTGATTGTGTGTTCTCAAGTGGGTTTTATCATGTTAATTAGTGACCTGACACACATAAATTTGTATTGGTTCGATCAAGCATTGAAATGCTTTAATTTTTTCAATGTAAGTGCCTCTGGCCCTAGTGGAAGTATTAAAAACGGATACTATGGCCAGAGTTCTAGGGCTAGTTCAGTTTTGTTTGTCATCGTGACATTGTTTGATGAACATTGATGTCAACTCATAACGTCAAATGCTTCTTCATCTTCCAAATCAATTTATTGTCAACTTAATTGATGAAGGCTGAAGGCTCAGACACGGTTAGGTGCCGTTCAAATGATTTTAGCCTAGGGTTCAAACTGACTCCGAGCTCCCTATTCCAGAAAAACTTCTTTTTTTTTAAATAATAAACATGATAAAAATATTATCCTGTTTTGCCAAGTGAAATATGGCTCAATCCTAATCTTTTAGTTATAGTCCTAACTGGCAGTAACAGTGAAATTCTAATATTTTTGCATATTTAGGGAAAATATGGTCCAAAAACGTGCAATTTTGCATGTTTTCTTTAAAACTACAATTGTAGTCACAAAATTGTAAGACTTGGCACATAAGTCTAAGGCTAAGCATTCAAAACCTTGAGTATAGGGTAAGAGTCCACTCATATAATTTCAATATTATATGTTATTTTTGCTAATTGGTTATGAAAAAGATAACTTAAAATTAGTCTTTTTGTTCAAGTCTTTGGGCTTGATTGTCACAGAATATGAAATAGGTCAAAAATGCCCTAAAAATGCATGTTTTTGGCCCTTATTTCCAAAAAATTTAGCTGTGTTTCATTTGGCAAAACAGGATAATTAGTTCTGTATTTTTGTGGAATGGGGAGCAGTTACTAGGACTACAGTACGGGGAATTAAATTGTTATTACACAGTACAGTACAGTACAGAATAGGACAGCTACCTACATTTAATGTGGACTATTGAAATTTAAATGACTCCTGGTTCACTAGATAATCTTAGGACCAGGAGCTGCTTTTTCCCAAATGTGTGGCTCCTGGTCCAGATCTGCTTATTTTGAGGCTTGCTAATAATATTGTTACTAGACTGCCCATTCACTTATCACAGTAACATTCATTTATATTTCAGATATTCTGATATCCAGTGATCTGCTCTTCAATATTGTTGTTATACCAACCATCCGGACCAACCACCAGATGTAGATACAGCTAGAGGTCAGAGTGAAGGAATTTCTGTCGTCTGCAACATCACTGCATGAAGAACCAGTTGCTTCAAACCGATTTTCCCATTAACTTGAGGTGGGCAATCATAGTAACCTTCCAAGTCTTTAAAACCTTGAATACAACATCTTGTGATTATATGCTTTAAACTCAACCATTTTGAACATTCAGAAGAGAACAACGGAAACCAGACATGTATTTATGACACTTTTCAAGTGTATATTTTGCACAATTAGCTTTATTTCATTTGACAGATGGAAAACTCATGTTAACAGGCATATGATTAAATATGCACAGGCTCGTAAGGGAAAGAGGTGTGTGTATTGTCAAAGAATGTTCTCAAAACGTGCCCTCAAAAGACATTTAAAAATAAAAAGCTACAAGGGGGTGTTTTACAAATGTAAATACAGTTTGAAAGCCTTCAGAAATATCAAAGTGTATAAAATTCACGCTAAAGAGAAAATGTATCAATGCATGTTTTGTCAGAAAAGCTTTGTACAAAACAGTTTCCTCACAAAACACATCAAAACCCACACAAAACCTTTTCAGTGTTATGTATGCCACAAACACTTCGGCAGTAATGGTAGTCTCAAAAGGCACATTATAACTCACACCAAAGAGAAACCGTATCAGTGTAATCATTGTCAGAAATGGTTTGGACGAAAAAGCGACCTTACTATACACATCAGAACGCACACAAAAGAGAAACCATATCAGTGTGTGTATTGTCCGAAATGTTTTACCCATAGTAGTCCGCTTAAACTTCACATCAGAACACACACCAAAGAGAAACCGTATAAGTGTGATTACTGTCAGAAATGTTTTTCCCGGAGCTATACTCTCAAAATGCACATCATGACTCACACTAAAGAGAAACCTTACCAGTGTGAATATTGTCATAAATATTATGCATCTAAAGCCGCCGTTCAATCACACTTGAAAATTCACACCAAAGCGAAACCTTATAAATGTGAATATTGTGGGAAAAGTTATGAAGATATTAGTAATCTTAATGTACACATTAGAATTCACACCAAAGAGAAAATTCATCAGTGTGAATATTGCGGAAAATGTTTTAGGAATAGAGCTTCCATTAAAGGACACATCCGAGGAACTCACACCAATGAGAAACCGTTTCAATGTGATTATTGTCACAAATGTTTCGCACACAAGGGTGACCTAAACAAACACATCAGAACACACACCAAAGAGAAACCATATCAATGCGAATATTGTGGAAAGTGTTTTCCAAGTAATTGGAATCGTAAAAGTCACCACATTAGAATCCATGGTAAAAAGGACACGCCATCAGTGTGATTCAGAAACGCTTCACACAAAGCATTGACCTCAAAGACATGTAAAGACACATCAAACAGAAAATGGCAGTATGATTAGTGTCAGCATATGTGACCCGTTACAGCGAAAGGTACCTTATGTCGGCTGCTACAAGTGTCTCTTTTTCCCCAATGTTGGCAGAAAATATCAAACAATAATGACAATCTGAAGTGGCGGTCATTTCAAATCATCTACAAGTCAACAAGGTTCAGGAATGTCCTCTCATTGTTAGTAGGTGGCTACATACCTATACAAATACAATACAATGCTTTTGTAACCCACCACTCACGCCACTTGAACAGGGATTAGCCATATCAAATAAAGACTAGAGCTGTATAACAAACAGTTCTATAGACAGGTACAAGCTTATTATCCTCTACAACAATAGGATTAATGATTGGTTTAGAATGCATTTGTTACTAGCAAAATAAGGCATATGTAGCTCCCGACTTAAGGTACCTTTTGCTGTAACGGGTCACATATGCTTTGCTTGAAATGATGGTCTGATAGAATGCATCAACTTGAACTTGCACCAAACAGAAATGGAAACCCTATGATTATTCATTGATTGAGCTATGAGTTAAAATATTTGACAAGACATAGTCAAGTCCAATATTTAAGTAACAATTTATGCTGGAGTGAACCAGCTATTTTTGTCTTTGACAACATTTTCAATATTTGTTTTTATGTCAGCTTCAATTTAAGCCGACTGAAATGACCAAATGGTGGGATGGTCACTTCAATTTGGTCTACTTATGTCTTCTAAACTGGCCTCAAAAAGAAACTTACAAATTTTCACAAGGTCATATCTTAAAATCCTCTGCATAAAAATGAACAAAAATTGCACACAGGATTACTTCAATACTCTACTCTAAAGACATGTCAGTAACCAAGCAGCCTAGTGTCCAACTGACACAACAGTAAAATGCACTGACACGGAACAGCTTCCGGGACCACATTCACAGGCGAATAATTGGAACCCAACAAAAGAAATCTGTTGGGATGTGAATTTTGGTCCAGAAAGGTGTTCCATGTCAGTGCATTTTGCTGTTGTGTCAGTTGGACAACTGCTTGGTTATTCATTTTTGTTCATTTTTATGGAGAGGATTTTAAGATATGACCTTGTGAAAAATTATATAAGTTTCTTTTTGAGGCCAGTTTATATATGTATATATTATACATACAGATTTTTTTTCCATTTCCGTGACACAGGTCCTGATTTAATTTTTACGTCACCTACAATAAATGGAAAATTAAAAACAAAATATTTTCATATTAAAGCTAGATAAAAGGTTACAATCATGGAGAATATGAAAGGGCTACTGTTTACTATATGCATAAGCTGAGATATGAGGGTGGAGTTTGAACATTTTGAATGGCCTGTGTATAATTCTTGATATAATATTGCATGAAAAGGACAAAACTATATGTAGCTAAATGATAGTAATAGATAAGATGAAGAATGTCAATGATTTAATAAAACATGTTAGTGTGCATGCAATGTGACTTGTAACTGGAGATTGCAGGGAAGAGGGTGAAATTATCTTTAAAAATATAGAAACCGGTGACACTGACTGACTGAGCAAATGAGAGAGGGGGGGGGTCAGATGTCATAAGTGTCACATTGATGTGGACCAGTGTAACATCAAATTAATTTTAGTTTGGGCCTTTGAAAATTGACATGGATTTCAAGATTCAAAGGTCCTTTTTTAGTCTTCTGTGAAGGAAGACCATTCTATCCGCAATTGCCAACATTCAGTGATTGTATCATATCATCAAATAATGAACAAAAATAAGATGTAAGTTTCTGTTTAAAAAATGTAATTTTCATCATGAATGCTCAAAGCAGCCCAACCTTAACATTGTTTATGGGTACCACTATGTTTCATTTTGAATTTTGAAATTTTGTTTCTAAATGGTCAGCAGCGGTGTAGGCCTATCTGGTCTATAGTAAAATATAATTATTATGATGAGAGACATGAGCAAGGGTTGCTTGACCACTTCAAACACCGGCAGCTGGCACGCACCCTCCTATAAAAATCTGCACAGAAAAAAAGAGAGGAAAAGACAGCTAGGTTACTAGATATTGTTGGTTTGGTTCAGCCGATCCGGTGTGCCACAAAAATCAAGTAAAAAGGTATTGGGTAAATGTAGCCCCAGGTTGGGTGAGATCATGTCAAAATGGGATGGATTGGGCTGGGTTGATGGGGGAACACCAATATTGGGGAATGGGGTCGATAGTACAATCAAAAACTTGTTGGAAATGGTTTGTTGAAAATTTCCAAATTTTATATGGGAAAGGTATCTTTTTTTAATTTTTATATTGAAATTACAAACAATATTAATTAATCAGGGATCACTGGTCTATACCATAGTATTTTCCACCCTTCCTGTATACAATGTACACATAATTTCATTGTATTGCATAGCTCATTTATGTAACTAAAGTTACTAACTGTTTCTAAATTTCAGAGGTGTTGTGGTACAGTGAGTTAGCATTGGAAACATACTGCAAACATCTAATCAGGGATCTAATAAATACAGAGCCTGGTACATGTATAATATAGGATGGTCTTGCATGATGATCTGCTTCAGAGGAACCAAGTAAATCTCTCTATGTCTCTCCCTCGGGGTGTTTAAGGTATCTGTGCTTTATCATAATCACACCAAATTCTATGTACATTGACTTTGAAGGTATTTCAAACAGTAGTTGCTGATTTGCATTTAAAAACTGACTATGAGAGTGTTGAATGTGTACACTTGTACATTTTGTACAATCGACCTTCATTCATTTGACAGATGGAAAACTCATGTTGACAGACATATGATGAAATATGTCAGGGCTCATAAAAACAGAAACTGTGTGTATTGTCAGACAAACTTGATGGACACTGGTCAACTCAAAAGGCATGTTCAAATTCACAAAAAGGTATCTTATGTAAGATACGCTCCCCGCAAAACCAACGTCAGAGGCACCTACCGTGCCAAAACGAAATTCTATCCTTGTGAGTATTGTCAGAAGCGCTACACATCTATTAGGTATCTGCAAAACCACATCAAATGGCATAATGAAAAGAAAGTGTATCCGTGTGAGCATTGTCAGAAAGTTTTCCAACAACATAGTAGGCTCAAAAAACACCTTTTAGTACACAGCGAAAAGAAACCCTTTCAGTGTGAGTTTTGTCAGAAGGGCTTTTCATACGCTACTAATCTTACAAGTCATGTCAGAACTCACACTGGTGAGAAACCTTATCAGTGTAAACATTGTCAAAAATGGTTCACAACTACTAATGGACGTAGAGTTCACATGCGAACTCACACCAGAGAGAAACCTTACCAGTGTGAGTATTGTCAGAAATGTTTCTCTGGATCTGATCATTTGAAACGGCATATCAGAGTCCATACCAAAGAGAAACCGTATCAGTGTGAGTACTGTAAAAAATGCTTCTCATACTCGGCTAGCCTTAGAACCCACATCAGAATTCACACCAAAGAGAAACCTCATCAGTGTGAGCATTGTCAGGCATGGTTTTCTGATCGTAGTTCTTATAAAAGCCACCTTAGAACTCATCAAGAGAAACCGTATCAGTGTGATTACTGTCAAAAACGCTTTTCTCGACCCTACACTCTGTCAAAGCATATTGAAAATCACACAAAAGAGAAACCCCATCAGTGTGAGTTTTGTCAGAAATGTTTCGCATCAGCCTCTCATTTCAAGATACATGTCATAACGCACACCAATGCAAAACCTTTCCAGTGCCAGTATTGTCATGAAGGTTTCAAATCGGATTACCTTCGTAAGAAACACATTCAGACTCACTTAGATCAAAGTATTCTAGCCCCAATTTTAGCCAAAATACTTTCCACCAAAAAACCTTAAAGGAGTATTTCATGATACAGGCATCCTCTTTTTATGACTTTTTAGTAGATATCCACAAAAAAAGCTTATTCCTAAAATTTCAGTTGATTCTGATTTTGCGTTATGCATGATTATGTGTATTACACTGCTCCATAGACCATGTGTTGTTATTTCGTTTCAATTTTCAAATTTCACGATATCTTTGCTAAACGAATTAATCTGTACATAAACATTATGTAGCCAGAGGTTTCCAGTGATATAAAAATCTCTTTTTTTTTGAGAAAGGGGGGGGGGGTGATGCTGTGGATCATGAAATGCCCATTTAAGGTACTGCATCCATAATGTAATAAATGTTATCTTCATCAATCATTCAACAGAAATTGCTAAAACATGTACATGGGATTTCAAGTCATGCTTATGTTGTATATAATATTTTATCAAAATGTACATCAAAAAATCATCAAAAAAATCACTGATATATGGTGGTTTGCAACAAAAGCAGTTTTTAGCGAGATGCTTGGGTAGGATGAGCATCCCACCATAAACTGCTTTTGTTGAAAAACACCTTATATCAGTGATTATTTTGATGATTTTTTGATGTGTTCTCAAAATTGGGCAAGTGGATGTAAGGGGTTTTGAAACAAAGCTCTTCATATGTTATTGCATATTATTCGCGAATTAAAATTACCACCTATACAGTATTATAAAATGGAAAGACCATTAATTTAAAAAAATAAACGCATGCAATTTTCTTTTCTTTTTTTGGTACTAAAATTTGCACATAATATGTATAAATGCTTGTTTAAAAGTAAGAATGTATGCAAAAACATGAAAAAGAGGCTATTATAAAAATTATTTTTATTGGATATTGTATGTATGTTCTTTCCTTGGTCTTTTCAATTGTAAAATATCCATTAGAACCAGGTGATATTATATCAGATGTTCATCAGGGTATCTTTAATATAAGTGTGCTATTGTAAAAATGAAAGGCCGTGGCCCAAAATGAAGGCCATAGCAGTATATCTCCTTGACCCTGTATTTGGCAACTGAATTATAGTATTATATTGTATTTTTAATGTATTGTATAGTGTTTTTAAAATGTGTTTATAATTATGCACTGTGTAATTTTAGTTCTTTTATTTGGTGTGTGTATAAGGGACCCCATCTAGTGGGCCTGCGTGCCTGTTCGGGGCTGCCCTTTTGCTCCACACACCGCATTTTGTAATGTGTACGCTCGCTTCGTTCGATGAAGGAAAGTGATCATGTGACAAGTGACCTTCGCCGGCTTTAATAATAGCCGGACGTTAATAGCTTCGTTCATTTTCATGAAATGTGTACAATCGATCTTCATTCAGCGTAATGTGTACGCATGCTTAATTAGTTAAGATTAACTTATCTTCGTTGAATGAAGAAATTTTCTAATGTGAACAGGGTCTTAGGCTATTTAATAAAAAGGCTAACATAATCTAATGCCCTGTGACCCATGGGTTCCACCATACCAAGATTACCTTGTGATCAGTAGATGTGCTACAATGCTAACAGGTAGGAACTTTTCAGGCAAATATCATCAAAATTACTAAAAATGTATAAGGCTAATTTATTAGGTGCTGTGCAATAATTATGAGCCCCCGGGAGGGTAAAATTGCCAAATGGCTCGCTAAATATGGCTGCCCCCCCCCTCTCAGCCAGCCAAAAATCACTACCCCCACCATCAGCCAGCCAAAAATCACTACCCCCCTCAGCCAGCCAAAAATCACCCGCCGTCAGCCTGCCAAAAATTCTTTGCGCATGCTTAGAGGGCTAAACATTTTTTGGCACTGAGGCTGTTTTAAAATTTGCCCAACCCTTGAGGACAGATGGTTATTGCACAGCTCCTGATTGTGTTATTTTTAATTACTAGTTGAGTATTATGATACTTGATATTGTAAAACAGGATTTCTAGCAATTCTATGAAATTATGTGGCTGTGGGGGGAATTTTCAAACGGCATGCCAAAAATTGCCCCCACCCTCTCTGCCCACCAAAAACTGCTTCTCTGCCTGTCAAAATGCATCCCCTTTTGCACAAGCCCAATCTACTTATTCCCAAAATTTAAGTTGATTCCCATTTTGCGTTTGTGAGTTATGCATGATTATGTGTATTGTACTGCTCTATTGGCCACTGTGTTGAATTACATTAAGGGAGTGTTCATAAATACTTTGGTGGGGGGGTTGGAAAATGTTGGGGGGATCAAAAAAAATTTGGGTCCTAAAAAGGGGGGATCAACAAAAATTCAGTCCTTAATAGGGGATCAAAAAAATTTGAGCGTAAAATTTCAGGGTAAAATGTACGAGAAGGCATGTACATTCCAAAAATTTTTCGCATATGAACGTTAAGTATTCAATTTTGTAATCTCAAGCTACAAATCAACAAAATGTGTGCACTTTACAATTTGGGTGAGTAATAACTCCAAACGGTAATTTTTAGCTAATGAGTTAATGACCATAGGGGTAAATCCTGGGGGGATAAATCCCCCCCCCCAATATTTTGATAGGGGGAATGGTCCATACAATCATCCCCCAATGTTGATGCCTCTATATGGGTTTCTAGCCAAAATTAACCCCATACTTGGTCATTTTAAACTAAAAAGAGCCAATTAATTCCAGTTTTGTAATATATTTCACCAGTTTAGCTTCAATATGGCATTTCTGTGAAGCGCACATTTCTACCATAAACTTATTTTGTCGTCAAAAGGAGCTGGATTCACTGGACTTCAAGAAATTTTCTCTAATGTCAAAAAGAAATCTATGCCACATGCTAATGTATATTTTTGGTTTCTTTTATAGGACATGAAGGGGGGATCAAAAAAATTTTAGACCATAAAAAGGGGGGATCAAAAAAAATCCACCCTTTTTTAGGGGGATCAAAATTTGTTTGATGTCCAAGGTTCCAACTTTTACAACCCCCACCAAGGTATTTATGAACACTCCCTAATTTCTGGTACACCAGAACATAATTCAAATCTGCAAGAAATTTTTTGTAATAAACGTTATGTAGCCAGAGGTTTCCAGGGGTATAAAAATCTCATTTTTTTTAATAGAAAAGTGGGGGGATGATGGTGTGGATCACAAAATGCCCTTTTATATGGTATAATATTTTTAAGTCAAATTACTGAACATCTAAACAAGTTTATTAAAGTGTTGACCTTCTACATAAAAAGTGTTACTTTACCTTGTACATAAAGCTAAAGGTGGTGTTTAGCATTAGTGTTTATATGTATTCAATTTTACTGTAAATTAATGTGAACTATAAACACATTGAAATGTTAAATAGTATACAAATATTGACTGCTATGAGGGGCATGGTTAAATTATAGGCCCAGGTGATCTCAAAACCATGACTATGCCCGAGGCGTGGCCGAGGGGCATAGTCATGGTTTTGAGATCACCATGGCCTATAATTTTAACCATGCCCCTAATAAAAAGCAGTCAATATTTGTTTTATATACCAAATCTTAAGATTCTTGTCATCTGTTTGGTTATTAAGCATCGATTTTGGGAAGAGAAATTAATAGTTTCAATGCGAACGGCACACAGATTACAATCTGCGATTTCTGCGTGATTATAACGCTGTGAAAACATTAACGCGCGCGTAATATCATTTTACGCTGGGAAAAACGCGCAGTTTGATCGTGACGCACGTGACCGGTCCATAGTTCATTTCCATGGACCGGTCCATAGTTCATTTTGCGGGCATAGTTAATTCAATGACTGCACTTTCAACCAATCAGATGACAGGAATCTATATATGAGGTATATAATGTTAATTACTGAACATTCACATATAATCATGTATGTTTATTTTTGTACAGTGTAGTTTAAAAGTGAAATAAAATCCAAATATTTTATGCATGAAATGACAACTGATTTTGTAAACCTTTAATTTTTCTTTGTGTGTGTCAACCCATAGATATTGGGTCAACCAATGTACTAGTACATGATGTAAACTCCTCATTTCCTTTCAAATTTTAAAAACATTATTGACACTGCTTCTGTAGGCTAAAAGTGAAATTTATTTTGAATTTATTATATGTAGTTAGCTGTGATCCTCTTTGTTATAATTTTCCACCAGGTCATATCTTAAAATCCTCCCCATAAAAATGAACAAAAATTGCACACATGATTACTTCAATACTCTACTCTAAACACATGTCAGTAACCAAGCAGTTGTCCTACTGACACAACAGTAAAATGCACTGACACGGAACAGCTTCCGGTACCACATTCACAGGCAAATAATTGGAACCCAACAAAAGAAATCTGTTGGGCTGTGAATTTTGGTCCAGGAAGGTGTTCTATGTCAGTGCATTTAGCTGTTGTGTCAGTTGGACAACTGCTTGGTTACTGACATGTGTTTAGAGTAGAGTATTGAAGTAATCCTGTGTGCATTTTTTTTGTTCATTTTTATGGAGAGGATTTGAAGATATGATCTTGTGAAAAATTATGGAGAGGATTTGAAGATATGATCTTGTGAAAAATTATAAGTTTCTTTTTGAGGCCAGTTTATTAAAGCTACTACAGTAGAACCTCATTATAACGAAATCTGATACAAGAAAAACCCTGTTATAAAGAAGTATTTTTCCAGAACCAAGATACAAAATTCTTTTGTTATTCATTGTTTTTACAACCGAAATTTGGATATAAAGAACTAATTTCTCTGTCCCTGACAACTTCGTTATAATGAGGTTCCACTGTATTTGTTTTGTGCCCAGAGGGATCAAAAAAGGAAATTTCAAGCCAAACATTTTTGGAAAGACAAGACCCCAGCCACCGCAAAAAATAAATGAGACCCAAAAGTTTCTTGGGACCCATTAATGTCTATTGAAAAGGTTCCTGAACCCCAGTAGAATTTTTTTTTTTAAACAGACCAGTGGGGCTGCAAAACTTAAAGACCCATTCAGTGATCCCAGCGCAAGTATGAAAAAATTTAAATTGTTTATAAATTGCTTAAAAGTGAAGGATAAGTTTGAAAAAGTGAATAGCAAAAAACAGTACCGTAGGTCTACAAAAAATATTCTTACTAACAAATTCTGCAAGAAATTCTGTGTAGGACTACATAAACATTATGTAGTAAGGGAGTGTTCAGAAATACTTTGGTGGGGGGCTGGAAATTATTTTTTTCATGTCGAAAATTTTTTAACCCTCCCTCTTCAGCGAACCCAAAACTTTTTTGACCCCTCTCTTAATGGACCTAAAACTTTTTTGACTCCCCCTCATATAGGTTCAAAACTATTTTGACCCCCCCATCATAATGTACCATTCTACTAATTCAATTCCACTACCATTCAAATGGCATTAATGATACTAAAATTTGTATTCAAGTGCAATGAAATTGTACGCATGTCATTGATATAAGTGGAATTATGGAAATGTTTTAAAAGTAGCACGCTAAAATTTTTGCCATTTGGAAGCTAAATGAATGAAATTTGATGTAAAAGTGGATTACATACGCGCAAAGCGCGCAAAAAATGGTACTTTGGGGGCTAAAATGGCCAAATATGAGCTTAAAGGCCCTTTCAGTGATTTCACAGGAACATTAAAAAAATGGAAATTTGTCAGAGTTGCTTAGAAATAAAGAATAAGTCTACAGAATTTCATTAAACCACTTTTCCCCTGAATACATCGACAAATTAGTCAAAAAACATAAGTTTTAGAAAGGTTTTCTACTTCAACTCTGAGAAAATCGAGATTTTCGTACAGTGCGCCACCAATCGACTGGAAAACTTCCTAGTCCAGTGTTTCTAACACGGGGAAGTAGAGTCTAAATTGATTTAAAACAGACGCTTTTAAGCTACAATTTTGTAGTAGAAAACAAAATAAGCAATTAAAGGTCACCGAGGCAAACTAACGGTCAATTCAAATATGAAAAACAGTTAAAATTGTGTATTTTGTTTAAAATAGTAGCTACTGATGTAATAAGTAGTAGAAACAATACGCAACGCGTGTTGGTACGTGGAGAGTGAGCTTCTTTCGATCTCGAGTCGGACTTTTTGTACTGTCAGTATCAAAAGTCCAGAATCATGCAAATGCTTTATTTTGTCTAAAATACACGGCTTTCGACCGAACCACTAGCAGGCTATGTTAGCACATCTATGCCAATTACAAAGGTACCAAAATCTGAATTTTGATGATTTTTACGACGGTCCGGATGAGCAAATCACTGAATGGGCACACACATACAGGCGTCAACATGGGGATGATTGTATGTGCCACCCCCGGGATCTACGCCTATGTTTACTGGGACTTTTTGTTGCGGCAAAGCACGCAAAAACAAGACTATTTTAGCCCAAAATACAGGGGCGTAGTCAGTTTTCTTGGTCGCGGGGTGAATAAACATGATTTAGTTGTACTTTCTAAATGTAAAAGAGTGAAAATCTCACTCCCGAAAAGACCACTCAAAAGGAGTGAAATGCGTTTTTAAACTTTAAAACCACTCAAAAAGAGTGAAAACCACTCTTTAAGAGTGAATTTTAAGTCTTTCAAGGAGTTAAATGAAGGACAACTCTAAAAATGGGTTTTCATTCTTTTTTGAGTGGTTTTAAACTTAAAGTTTAAAAAACACATTTCACTCATTTTTGAGTGGTTTTATAAGCTTTTATAAGTGAATCACTCTTTTGGGGAGTGAGTTTTTCACTCTTTTATCAGTGATAATAAATGAATAATCTGTACTACATGAAACATTGTAAAAATTGTCAACACTAAAGAAGAGCAAAGATATTGCAACTTTTAGTGATTTAAAGAGCTCAGAAAGACATGATGCAGTCATGTCTACAGTAGAATTCATCTCGACCTTTGCAGGACTTAACCCCATTAAAAGCTATTAAACCAAGATAACACTCATTGAAACAGCTCAACTGATTAAATCGGATCTTCTCTGGTTGTGCACAAGTGACTGTTTTCATGTGCGATATCGCAATAAAGCTGGTATTCATAGCTTCAGTTGGGTAACCGATTATAAAGGAAACGAAAGGAAACAATGTTATGTGTGGCTTTGTTCACGAAATCAGACAATGGCGTGCTTTTTGTAAACCAGCATTCTTGAAAATGAGCAACATAATGATTTTTGACTTAACACGGTTTGGAAATAATTTCTTCATATTTTTGGTGTTATCTGTCGCTTACATGTCCTTCCTAAAACACAAAAGTACGACCCTCTCCAAACACCTAAATTAGCTAAAAATTTAGGACATGTTACAAAACTATATTGTCTAGAATTTTAGAAGAGTACTTTTAATATTGGCCGGTTATTTTTCACACAGCGACGTTAACTAGGCAATGTACTATTACCTATAACATTAACTAAAACACCAAAGTACGAATATTTCCAAACATCTAAATTAGCTAAAAATTTAGGACATGTTAAAAAACTATATTTTCTAGGCTTTAGAAGAGTACTTTTAATATTGGCCGGTTATTTTTCACACAGCGACGTTAACTAGTCATATCCCCATACTGTTAACGTAGGGCTATTTGTAAAGGTCACGCGTCAATGGGAAAGAGCACTGTGTATTGTGTATAGGAAAACGGACAGTAACTGCAGTATGAACTGACACAAACCTCAAAATAAGACGACAATTTTAACACTGGATCAAATGTACTTTTGATCCGTTGGGGGGGGGGGCTCATAATTATTGCACAGCCCTTAGGCTGACAGGAGGTATATTTAATCGGTCGTTTTATATAATAGGCCTAATAAGCTATAGTAGGCCTAGTCCACCTTCACCTGCACTCACCCCCCCCCCTTTCCTTCTGTAGAATGTGCAATGAGCCTCCATCAATTGCTAATTGGGAGACGAGCTGCAGATAACGAGATCGAAAAGTGGATGTTTGTCTTTTTGTTACGAATTTCTCGTAATTTGCATCGTTTGGGAATGATTTCCCATGATTGACTGCGTTTTCTTTCACCCACAAATTTATATCGAGCTGTGATATTTAACAAATTAATAACAGGTAATTGTATAAGTCAGTTTCTACTCTCATGCCAGTCCTGGTGTGTCACGTCAGTACATACATATGAGTAAGCTTAGATAGTAGAAAATAATAAATAGTTAGCCTCTCAGCCACGCGCAATTGGGAAATGGTGTTCACTTTATGTTTGAAGTCGATTATAGACCAAAATTTTCCGAGGAACACGATCCCGGTGGGCCTTTTTTGAAAAAATGTGCCCAAAGTGCTCTTTTCCGGGGGTGCTCCCATTTTGGGGGTCAAAATTTGTTTTTAAGTATTATCTGGCCAAATATGGTATATTTGGTGTCTATTTATATGTTTTCGAGCATGGAAAATCTATTCTGATAGTTTTTAAAATCAAAAATAGCTGCCTTCTGCTCAAAAATCCAAAATGGCGCCCAAAATGCCTTTTTCCGGGAGTGCTCCCATTTTGGGGGTCAAAATTTGTTTTTAAGCATACTCTCTGGCCAAATATGGTATATTTGGTGTCTATTTATATGTTTTCGAGCATAGAAAATCTATTCTGATAGTTTTTAAAATAGCTGCCTTTGCTCAAAATCCAAAATGGCGCCCAAAATGCCTTTTTTCCGGGGTGCTCCCATGTTGGGGTCAAAATTTGTTTTAAGCATTCTCTGGCCAAATATGGTACATTTGGTGTCTCTTTATATGTTTTCGAGCATGACAAATCTATTCTGATAGTTTTTTTTATAAAAATTAGCTGCCTTATGCTCAAAAATCCAAAATGGCTCCTAAAATGCAATATTTTAATTTGTCCAAATTGAAATATTTCCCCATGTAGGAACATTTTTAAAATGATTTTAGTACTTATTTGCATTGTGTGGGGTACAAAGATCACAATCAATCTATTTTCAAAATTCAAAATGGCTGCTGCATACCCAAAACTCAAATTGGCGGCCAAAACGATAATGTGGCCAAAAGAAAACAATGTTCCACAACTTTAGTGTCTAAAATTAAGTGTTAGTCTAAATACATGTATAATCATGTAGAAATGTGTTGGCAGCAGTTTATGAAAGCTCAAAATGGTTGCTATTGGCTGAAATCATATAGTAATGTCCGTCACATAGCTCATAATGATGTTTGTACTAGCATATGATAATGTTCCTAGGTTCAATTTGCATTTTCTCCTCTTCCACCATCTGTCTCACCTCATCTTCATTTGCAAGTGCCGAACCACGGTACCAAACGGGCTTAAGAACATCATCATCAAGTTCCCAGCCGTAGTATAGAGGATTCTGTTGTTTGAACATACCAACCATACAGTTTATTTTACTACAAAGTTTGCACGTTGGATGTGGCATTTCATTGATTTACCGTCAGGGGGAAGCCTCTGAGACGGGGTTACCTTCCGCTTCTTTCCCTTTCCACACATTCTCATTGCATAGCGACTATCCCCTGCCGTCCTTTCCTTCCTTGGCCTGTTGTAAACTATGTGAAGTATGAAGACTGTAACTTCATTAACATTGGCTGCAGTTCCCTCAAGGCTAGATAGAAGTTCTAAGCTTTCTGGATTCTATTGCATCTTGGTAAAGGCTCTCATTTTAGACCGGCCATAGAAAGGTTGCGTGAAGTCGCTGCCTGTTACTACATGAAAAGCAATTAGGCTCTTGCAAATATCTCTTCCAAGGTGATTTGCAAGAGATCTAATATCATGGTACGTTATGCCTGCCCTTGACAGTCTGGTCCCTTGTCTGAAATACAGGTTCTTAGTAGCATTCTCTGCTACAAATAGCAACAGAATAAATACATCTGTGTCATCAGCTACCACACAAGTATTATGTGTTGCAGTAGAATACACTGCGTGGAAAGCCAGGCGAGGGTCAGCTTCTCTTTGATAGGAGAACTGTTACAGCTCTGGGATTTCTCGTATTACTGACTCTGGTTCTGACGGAAGGCAAAAATACACATAACCCTTTGTGACAAAACATCTCTTCCTAGAGTAGATTCATCGGATATTGAAATCAGCTAGAAGTTGCGTTAGCTGCAGTTTGTTGTATTCCTTTGTAAGGAAGTCATTCCATTCACCAAGCTCTGGTAACTGTTGGTCAAGGTGAGTTAATCTTCTTTTTCTTCCTTTGTCTGGGCGACCCTTAGACAGATACAGTGTTGAATTATCGGGTTGACGATTGTCGTCGAACACTATATGAAGAATTCTACCTGGAAGCAACTTGAGGTGGTCGATGACTCTTTTCACCCACGATCTAAAGGTAAATGGCTTGAGACCATTTATTGTCATCATACTAACGATACTGAATGGCATCGACGACACAACACTCGATGTCAATTGGTGCTGAGCAATTCGGCGCTGCAGGTGACAGGAGTTGCAAGCTATTTCTGAACAATGACTTTGGACTTGATCTATGTATTCACCTGTATGCACCTGTCTTCACGGGCTCCTGGTAAGACTATAGTCTTATTTTTGCCCACCCACACTTATCACAGAAACCACACTGCATGGTCCTTAAATATTTGTCGAGGCCCTATGGCCTTTTAAGATCACAAACACTCTTGGTACCAAACTTCACTTCACTACAAAGTATCCCTTGCACTGTCAGATTGATGAAAGTATACTATTTTGCAACACAAACTTCATGGATGGCCATCATTCCCATTACTGCGTACACAACTGTTGGTTGACTACCACCACTCACATCACCACCGCTATGCCTGCATGTAAATCGACCCGATGATTCAACACTGTACCTGTCTAAGGGTCGTCCAGACAAAGGAAGAAAAAGAAGATAAACTCACCTTGACCAACAGTTACCACAGCTTGGTGAATGGAATGACTTCCTTACAAATTAATCCAACAAACTGCATCTAACGCAACTTCTAGCTGATTTCATCTTATCTGATGAATCTACTCTAGGAAGAGATGTTTTTGTCACAAAGGGTCATGTGTGCAGAAAATGCGACTAAGAACCTGTATTTCAGACAAGGGACCAGGCTGCCAAGAGCAGGCATAACGTACCATGATATCAAGTCTCTTGCAAATCACCTTGGAAGAGATATTTGCAAGAGCCTACCTGCTTTTCATGTAGTAACAGGCAGCGACTTCACGCAACCTTTCTATGGCGGTCTAAAATGAGAGCCTTTACCAAGATACAACTGAATCCAGAAAGCCTAGAACTTCTATCTAGCCTTGAAGGAACTGCAGCCAATGTTAATGAAGTTACAGTCTTCATACTTCACATAGTTTACAACAGGCCAAGGAAGGAAAGGACGGCAGGGGATATTCGCTATGCAATGAGAATGTGTGGAAAGGGAAAGAAGCGGAAGGTAACCCCGTCTCAGAGGCTTCCCCCTGACAGTAAATCAATGAAATGCCACATCCAACGTGCAAACTTTGTAGTAAACTGTATGGTTAATTGCCTGGTTGGTATGTTCAAACAACAGAATCCTCTATACTACGGCTGGGAACTTGACGATGATGATGTTCTTAAGCCCGTTTGGTACCGTGGTTCGGCACTTCCAAATGAAGATGAGTTGACGTGAGATAGATGGTGGAAGAGGAGGAAGGGGATGAACCTCCAGAAGCAGTCATGCCGACTCCAGAAATCCCAACAGAACTAAGCGGATATGATCTGATCAGCGACTCTGAAGATTCAGAGGACGAAGAAGTCCCGTTGAGTGAAGAGAGTTCAGAAGAGGACTCGTAAAAATGACAATTAATAACTATATGAATTAGGAAAATACTGAAATAAACTTTATCGGCCATCTTGAATGTAACGGTAATTAAGGTAATTGGTGTTCAAAATGGCGATCAAAATGACCTGCGAACAGCAAATCACTATTAGATGGAGCTGTAATATAAGTTTAAATCAAGAAAATGCAAATTTAACCTAAGATAATTATCATTATACTAGTACAAACAGTCATTATGAGCTATGTGACGGACATTACTAGTATGATTTCAAGTCAATAGCAACCATTTTGAGCTTTCATAAACTGCTACCAACACATTTCTACATAATAATTTTCAACACTTAAGTTGTGGAACATTGTTTCCTTTGGGCCACATTACTACATCGTTTTGGAGGCCATTTTGAGTTTTGGGTATGCAGCAGCCATTTTGAATTTTGAAAATAGATTGATTGTGATCTTTGTACCCCACACAATGCAAATAGGTACTAAAATCATTTTTAAAATGTTCATACATGGGGAAATATTTCAATTTTGACAAATATTGCATTTTAGGCGCCATTTTGGATTTTTGAGCATAAGGCAGCTATTTTTTATTTTAAAACTATCGGAATAGATTCGTCATGCTCGAAAACATATAAAGAGACACCAAATATACCATATTTGGCCAGAGAATGCTTAAAAACAAATTTTGACCCCCAAAATGGGAGCACCCCGGGAAAAAAGGCATTTTAGGCGCCATTTTGGATTTTTGAGCATACGGCAGCTATTTTAAAGACTATCAGAATAGATTTTCCATGCTCGAAAACGTATAAATAGACACCAAATATACCATATTTGGCCAGAGTATGCTTAAAACAAATTTTGACCCCCAAATGGGAGCACTCCGGAAAAAAGGCATTTTGGGCGCCATTTTGGATTTTTGAGCAGAAGGCAGCTATTTTTGATTTTAAAAACTATCAGAATAGATTTTCCATGCTCGAAAACATATAAATAGACACCAAATATACCATATTTGGCCAGAGATTACTTAAAAACAAATTTTGACCCCCAAAATGGGAGCACCCCGGAAAAGGGCACTTTGGGCACATTTTTTCAAAAAAGGCCCACGGGATCGTGTTCCTCGGAAAATTTCGGTCTAGAATCGACTTCAAACATAAAGTGAACACCATTTCCCAATTGCGCGTGGCTGAGAGGCTGACTAAAAGAAATATTGAATTTGTTTTGGTACAGATACAAATTTTCTTTAAAAGGTTGTTGGAGTGGCCTTGCGCTTGATTATGAACTTTCTGTTCCCGACACGTTTGATTGCGAATTGTATTGCATACTTTCCACATGTTTGGTGAGCACATTTTCGATTTTGTCATTTTTTTTCTTCAATATTTTGACAAGTTAGGCCCTTCGCACTTGATTATTAGTTTCCTGTTAAAGATTTTGAAAAAGGAACGTGGTACATGTAGGTGACTTTTAATTATTCATTATTAATTATCTTTTATTTTCTTTATTTAGTTTGAACTATTATAGGCATGTTCACAAAATTTTCAAGTAGGATATTTCACATCGAAAAAGGTGATTATTTAACTTAAAAAATGAGGGGTCAACCATGTCTGTAGGTCAAAAATTAAGCGAAGTTATGGGCAAATGTCTGTTTTAAAAACTGCACTTTTCTCGACCATCATTGACAATGCCTTACAATGACTTACTGTACAAAAAAAGCATGTAATGCATCATTTTTCACCACGGCGATCCATTTTACACAAAAGGCGATTTTATTTTATGAAATCTAACTTTCACTGCATGCTGACTTCTATATCAAGGATAAAGTACCGGCACTTTTTAGACTACGTCGTCAAGTTTCTGGTGTCCAAATTTCAAATTTTTGTATTTCCCTATGGGGATTACACAGTTAAGCCATTGACTTTGAGCTGCTGTGGTCCAAACTTTTTGGATTGAATGTCGCCCTCTATAATAAGGAATGTGAACATGTCTAACTATTACAAGCAACTATTTAGGTATCCCAGGCAAACCTTAGTTAACACATTTGCTAGTCAGCGAAATTCGCCGAGACCGGGGCCCAAACACAATGCATATTTACATAGAAATTTGAATTTTTTTCGAGAATAGGTCGGTGAAGGAAACCTACATAAATATGTTTTCTATACTTCACTTGACCCAAATATATGATTTTTATGGTGATAATCAAGTCGCACATGGAATTTTAGAGGATTTTGATAGCAGTTCCATTAAAAAAGCTGCTATCGCCATGAGACCAAGATCTAGAAACACCCCTAAATGCCGTTTTGGGGAATTTTGCTAGCAGAATCTTTTTGATGAAAGTCAATCTTTGACAAGATGTAACTTTGTTACGGAAAGTGCTATGACAAAAATGTTTTCAGTTTTGGCTTTCTTTACTCAAGGGCTTAAATTTGATATGTAAAATGATGCAGTTTGATGGCAAATTTGAATTCACCTAGCATACCTAAACTATTGACTCGTTTTGACTAGAGCAGGCATTTATAATTATTTCACAACAATATTTGATTTTATATTTTAAAAAATATAAATAAGTGAAGGTGGAGGCTATAGTTGTACTCTTTGTTAATTCATCATTATTGTTGATATTATTCAAGTCAGAAAATGGCAAGTAGAAGTAGTTGAAAGTGATTTTAAAGGAGAAAATTAGAAATAAAAATAAAATAATTAATTATTTTGAGATTTTCAATTTTGGACGCAGGCGGTAAACAGGCCTCAAACAGGTCTTGATGGCTTCAACACATCAGTTAGGTTTGCCTTCTCCATAGAGTTGTACATTAAATCATTATACATGCAAAATCAAAAATGTGTACAACTCTATGGAGAAGGCAAACCTAACTGATGTGTTGAAGCCATCAAGACCCCAAGCCAATATCTCTCAGAAATGTTGTCCAATAACATATCTTCAACATACCTGAAGTTGATGGTGGGGCAAAATGTCTGACATTGGTTTTCAGGGGGGTCAATATGTACAAAAAATGTACAAATGGGGTTTTGCATGGGTAATATCTCAGCTCAAAGTATTCTAATAGGCTCAATTTTGGATAAGGTCATGCGCCATGAGTTGAGACACCTAATTTGGAGGGGGGGTAACACTTTTCCGCTTTCAGTGATGTTTATGATGTCATATTTTCCATAATACTTGTCATGCAGTGATAAATCTGGTGTCATATCAAAGTGTAATTAATACTCTTTCCATACCAACAAATAAAATAGGTTAAAATTATTTCAGTTTTAATTATGATTAATTAATTAACAAATTGGTGATTGAGGGGGTGGCTAGGGAGCCGGTGGCTAGGGAGCCATTTTCACACTTTAAAAGTTTATTTTAAAGAAACAGGAAGGTCCATGTGTCATGAAAACACAATTTCTGGATTAACAGACCCCAAATACATATAAATAGAAAACCAAAATGAAATAAAAAGCTTTAAAATAAGAAATTATGCATCATTTTATTACAATTATATATTTTTGAGACCCCCCCTCCCCTTCCTGAAAATGGTATTTTGGCCAGCACAAACTCATTTCTTGGCCAATTTTCATTAAAAAGGTGTCAAAATGCTCAGGAAAACAAGCCTCATCAAGTAAGATGTTACTTAGCTGCAAGATGAAAGCCATTGTAATTTTCAAAATTTTCCATGTGTTACCGAAAGGGGTCCCAACTTATGACACGCGACCATAAGAGTAATGTCCTACCAAAGGGCTCTGACTGGCAAAAAAATGGACCATAAAATTATTTTTACTTCTGGAGTTCTGACCCCCCGAAGTTGGTCCTGGATGGACGAAGTTGCATTTTGAGGGCCCTATATCTTTTAAAGTAAAGGAGTTAGAAGTTTTCTGATGCCAGATTTGAATTCTACACAAAAAGGTACCCCAGGATACATACTTTTCAAAGTTGTACCTAGGGGGTTCCCTTTATACATTTATGGACCTCCAAACGTCGTCTTTTGTGTTACGCCACATTTTTTACGCTGACCCCCCTAAATTTCAAATTGATGCCATGGGGAAACGAAATGGAGTATGAAGCTCAAATTTTCAGGATTTTACTTTCTTATCAATATCTACCACCACACAGAAAAAGATGTAACAATGTAGTGGAGGCGCTGTACTGTAGAGTTAAGTATGGCTTTACATCATATTCGATGCACCACTGCGAAAAATCGAGCCGTTCAACTACCAAACAAATGGTGGTTTTAGGGTAGAATATATCATAAAACGATGATGTTTTAATCATGAGAAAATGACAAATTCGTACTTTTTAACACAGAAAAGAATAGGAACTTGATTTAGTGGTGTGATCCCTGAAATTATTACATTTTTCAAATATCTGTGAATGTGCCTCTCTTGCTTAATTTCAGCTGTTCAAGTATCTCTGTAACAATGAGCTGCAGACGTTTACAATCCAGTGTGGTGGTATAATTGCCTTCTGAATTCTGCTTCACTCCAGTAGAACTTTTCTCATTGTGGACTGTTGAAGGTGAGCATGCTACGTCCTCATATTTTCAAAGGATTATAGAAACATCACATTCTTCGTATGGTGATATGTACTAGTAGGTGCTGAAAATTCAAACAATGATGATGAGACTTTTAAAACCATACACTTGCACATTTTGTGGAATCAACCTTCGTTCCTTGGACAGATTGAAAACTCACATAGGCAGACATATGATTAAATACATCCATGCGCATAAAAGCAGGTGCTTGTATTGTAGACACAACATCTTAAAAAGGGGCCTACATCAAAGACATTTGAAACATCACAAGAAGGCATTATTCCAGTGTAGCAATTGTTTGAACATCTTTGTAAGTCATCGTGATTTACGTGTACATAAGAGAACTTCATGCACAAAAGCGGTTGAGTATTGGTGCAATGTTTGTTCGAAAAGCTTCACACAAGAAGTCACCTTTATAGCACACTTCCAGGAACACCGTTCTGTTGACCAAATTGGTAGTGTGGTTGAATCAGTCAAAAAGAAATATCAATGTGAATATTGTCAGAAAAGATTTCCATACCCCATTTCTCTTAAAGACCACATCAGAACTCACACCAAAGAGAAACCCTATCAGTGTGAGTATTGTCACAAGTGGTTTGGTCACAAAAATCACTTAGA
This sequence comes from Amphiura filiformis, assembly GCF_039555335.1. Classification (NCBI taxonomy): domain Eukaryota; kingdom Metazoa; phylum Echinodermata; class Ophiuroidea; order Amphilepidida; family Amphiuridae; genus Amphiura; species Amphiura filiformis. Next base: position 50,420,559 of record NC_092634.1, on the reverse strand, counting down.
AGTACACCGCAGAGTACACACCAAAGAGAAGCCATATGGGTGCAACATATGTCAAAGATGCTTTGCTGATAAAAGTACATTAATAAAGCATACAAGAACTCACTCCAAAGAGAAACCGTATCGATGCGAGTATTGTCAGAAATGTTTTGCAGAATCCAGCAATTTAAAAAGCCATATCAGGACTCATACCAAAGAGAAACCTTTTCAGTGTGAATATTGCCAGAAATGCTTTGCAACTAAGACTCATCTGCAATTACACATCAAAACTCATACAAAAGAAAAACCTTACCAGTGCGAGTATTGTCAGAAATGTTATGCTCGTACTGGCTGTCTTAAAAGTGCACATAAGAACTCACACCAATGAGAAACCTTATCAATGTGAATTTTGTCAGAAATGTTTTGCAACATCTGGTAATCTTAAAAGTCACGTCAGAATACACACAAATGAAAGACCTTACCAGTGCGAGTTTTGTCAGAAATCTTTCATAACATCTGGTGATCGTAAAAAACACATCAGAAGTCACACCAAAGAGAAACCATATCAGTGTGAATATTGTCATAAATGTTATGCAAAATCAACCAATCTGAAAAGCCACATCACAATTCATACAAACGAGAAACCTTACCAGTGTAAGTATTGCCCAGAATGTTTCAGATCAAGCTATCTTCTTAAAAAACACACACAACAGATGCACTCCAATTCAGGAGTGTATCCAGACATTAACAACCCTACAGTGCTTGATATGACCCCTAGGGTGCTGGATTTAACCCCTGAGGTACTGGATTTGACCCCAGGGGTGTTGAATCTTCAAAGCACCCATTGAATTAACCAATGGGGTTAATAACAAGGTTTTGATAGTAATCTTCTGGCATGATCTTGAGGTAAAATTTACAACTACAAAAAAGTCCCGGAGCGCTCAACTTACTGTTTACCCAGTTGAATACACCCTGCTGTTGACGCCATTTACTCTGACAGCATGCACACCGTGCAACCCAAATCTATGGGGCCAAACTCAATCGTAAAATTGGCACACAATCAAAATTTCTGATGTTATAATGGTCCACATTTTGTGACACTTTCTACGAGGACTTCAGACTTGCAAATCAACAACATGCCAAATATAGCAGGGAAGGATCAATCAGTCGGTCACTGAATCAACTTTATTGTTTTATAAGTCAGCAATTAGTATTTTCACATAATTTGTGGGGTCACAGCCCACTCACCATGCCCACCGTAACTGGTCACCTTAACACTGCATGCATCAATTATGTATACATTTGTAGGTAGAAGCTTATATAGCTTCAGAATTATATAATAATTGTTTTCCCAATATTTCAACATAGAGAGAAGGATGATTTTCGCGCCTTTTGATACCCCATTAGTCCATTTTCATTCAATATTAACAGTAGTTACATTTGTACAACACAGCAGTGTTTTCAAAGAAAAATACCCGAATTAAAAATAAGCTGCAGCTATTTCTATTGATTTGAAGTCAGCGCAAAGGTAATGATGGGTTTTTAGGTGCCACAATACTTGCGTAATATAAACCATTGATCACTGTAAGTGTAAACTGCAACTTTTAAAATTCGGGTATTTTTCTTTAAAAGCACTATACGTCGTTAATATTAAATGACATTGGACAAGTGGGGTATCAAAATGTGCGTAAATAAACCACGCTTCTTTCTATGTGAACATATTGTGAATCCGATTAATAGTTCTGAAGTTATAGGCATATTTATAACGGCTGTGTTACTTTTTGTGCAGTCTTTATTTTAATTGTCACACTGTACGTAAGCTTAGATAGGTATTTATGTATGGGTGAATGGATGTCTGTATATGCATGCATGACATAAGACAGAAATATTCAAGTTTTAATAAAATGCTCTCATTTGTAGAGTTCAAATCACATTGTTAGCAAACTTGTGGCTTATGTGTATGTACAAGTCTGGCATGGTGTTGTGTAACATAAGTCGAAGGTCATTTCAAGGTTACAGAAGGTTGTGTTTAAATTAATGTTATAAAATGCTCTCTGGTTAAGAGTTCTAAGGAGTGATGCAATATAATTGTGTGTACCCCTTGGTAGTGAACTCAAAATGGTCTTTCAAAAAGCACTGGCACCCCCCTCAGTGTGCCAAAAACCTTTGCACCCCCTCCCCTAAATTGATGTGCACAAAAATATTTACCTGCCTTTAGGGACCGTTCACAAACACTTGTTAGGGGGGGCCTGATGCAAAAAATTTTATCGCGAAAAAAAATTAAAAGAATTATGGGCCCTGGAAGAAACCTGCCTCCAGTCCAAAATCAAAACCACAAAGGGGTAAATATTACAAGAACATATCCAAAATCTGTCTCATTTTGTGAAACATCAAAAACGAATCATGACACATAAGACATATATGTACCAGAAACACTACTTCCTTCAACATGTTTAAGAAAAGTATATATGTGTTTCCTAAATATACCACTTCTTTCTTCTGAATTAGAATAGTAGTATAATTAAATATAATATCGCCATGTTGAAGAAACCTAATACCACTTATATAGATCTCGAAACTTAGTAGTATTACTTCAGACATGCATATAAAATTTCAATGAACCATCTAATTTTACATGCTCCAAAAAGCATTGTTTCAAAATCTTTCAAAACTTCCATATTTCCAAAACAAATTTCAACTCAATAAGCATTTAACTTTCTTTAACGAAAAAACTTCTGCGTAAGCAGATTAAAAGGAAAACATTGGCACTAAAAACAGCAAGGCTGCAGGGCCGAAAGCCCGAGGCCGGCGACTCCCATACGACGACTAAACACTCCAAGTGAATTAATTTTATATAGGCCCTGCAGGGCTAGAAAGATCGGTAGAACGCTAAAGCCTAATGCATTCTCATGCCTCTAGAGCTTCAGTAAACCACAAGGTGTTTAATTTCATTTAAAATAAAGCCCTAATGCATTCTCATGCCTCTAGAGCTTATAAAGTAAAACATTTCATTTATATATATTTTTGGGGGGGGAGGGGCACCCCCCTTTACAGACCTCAAAAATTTCAGGGGCCCCCTTTTTGACATGAAAATTATGGGTCAACCACACAGAAAAGCATATAAACTGGTCATTTATTTCAGCCCCCCCCCACTTAGGAGGGTCAAAACTTTTCAGCCCCCCCCCCCCCGTTTTTGCATCAGTCCCTCCCCTAACAAGTGTTTGTGAACGGTCCCTTATATACACATATTATGTAAGATTTTGGGGAACCCAAATTGAAAATCTTAAATTGAGTAAACAATGTATAGTAGCGTATGTGCATGGTCCCTTTGGAAAAATGGAGATCAAATCCCCGCCCATCCAGGCTGAGTTCAATTGGTTTCATTTGATATATACCAGTTCATCTGGGTTTTTTTTAACTGGCCGATAAAGTTCTGTCACGGAAAATAGGTTTGAGAACACGTGTTAAAAATTTAAGTGGTGTTAAATGTTAACTTGGATCAACTAGGATTTCGTAACTACAAGCAAGTTGAAACCTAGTTGAACATAGTTAAACACAGATATATCCAACTGGTTTCAACTGCAGTGGTGGCGCCAGGAATTTCGGGGGAGGGGGCATTGAGGGGGCAAAGTGAATTTGAGAGGGTGGGGCAAAATCAACAAATTTTGCGCAAAATTGCCGCAAAAAGTGGAAATTTTTGTAATTTTGTGTTTTTACTGGGGGCAAGAGTTATGACTGGGAGTTACCCAAGCCCCCGTGGCGCCCCCACTGTTCAACAGGGTTGTATGTTGGTTTTTGGCCAGCACTCTCAATTTCGATCAAATTGGTGTCAACTTCCTCAAAAAAACAAATCTGCATCAAATAAGGGGCTGTGCAATAATTATGAGCCCTGGGGGGAGGGTAAAATTGGGGGGGCAAGAAATTTTTGGCGAGCCGAAGGGGGGGGGGGCAAGCAATTTTGGCATGCCGAGGGGGGGGGGGAAGCAAGTTTTTGCACACATTCACAGGGCGCCTTTTTAATAAAACGCTCTAAAAGGCTTAGGAAAACGGTGCGGAAACGCTTAAATATGCAAATTTTCCTGCTCGCTGCGCTCGCAACATACATCTAGACCATTTAAAGTGTGGAATTTGGGATCCCAAAAATTTGGCATGTTCAAGGGGGGCAAAGAATTTTTGGCGCAAAGAATTTTTGGCGAGCCGTTCGAAAATTTACCCCCCCCCGGGGGGGCTGATAATTATTGCACAGCCCTAAGTAGCTACATGTCTACTGAATATATATCACCATTTATAGCCTTGTACCACTATTTTGAAAGCATTTATGGTTGGAATTAAGATTACATGTATGTGAATGTATTATATTTTAGAATGACCAATTTATTATCACAGTAAATTTCTATTTCAGATTGTCATGCACAACCGTTGAGAGCTCTTAAGTGGCTGCCAATCGCTATACGTAGGTATATACAGCTCTAGAAACAAGTGTGAAAGAATTGTCCTGTCTTCTACTTGGATCACTGCAGGAGAACAACTTGCAACACACTGATTTTTCTGTGATGGATTTGAGATGGGCGCAGTAATTTCCTAGACATGACTGCTCACTTCTCATGGTGATGGTGCTTTTTAGCTAATACTATGTTGAATATAGAGAAAGGAACAATGGGAGCCAGAGTCAGACATATGAAACCATTTAGTTGTAAATTTTGTACAATCAACCTTCATTCATTTGACAGATGGAAAACTCATGTTGACAGACATATGATCAAATATATACATTCTCATAAAGGCAGGAGGTGTGTGTACTGTCAAAGGAGCATGGCAGAAAATGGTGTTCTTCAACGACATTTGAAAATCCACACTTGGATTAACGGTGATGGTATAAACCACATTATTCCATGTGTTCCCAGTGATTTTGTAGATGCCATCAAAAACAAACTGCACAGGTGTGTGTATTGTCAGAAAGGTTTTGTACTAAGGCATCATCTTAAAACCCACATCAGAACTCACACAAAAGAGAAACCTTATCAGTGTGATTATTGTCAGAAATGTTTTGCTAGGCAGGACCATCTTAAAACTCACATAACTCATCACATCAAAGAGAAACCATATGAATGTGATTATTGTCACAAATGTTTTTTCGATAACAGTACACTTAAAACACATATCCGAAGAATTCACACCAAAGAGAAACCCTATCAGTGTGAATACTGTGAGAAGAGTTTTGCAGTTAATAGTGTACTCACAAGGCACATCAGAACCCACACCAAAGAGAAACCATATCAATGTGAATACTGTAAGAAATGTTTTGCAGATAATAGGGCACTTAAAAGACACAAAAGCGTAGTGAAATGTTCTGCACAAATCGGTGGCACCACAAAACACATCGGAATCCATACAAAGGCTGAACCCTATCGTCCCTATCAGTGTGATTTTTGCCAGAATCGTTTTGCACAAAAGGATACCCTTGCAAAACATGTCAGAATGCACACAAATGAGAAACCGTACCAATGTAAATATTGTCAGAAATGTTTCAGGTATAACAGTAGTGCCCTGAAAGTACATATCAGAATCCACACTAAAGAAAAACCTTTTCAATGTGAATTTTGTGAGAGATGTTTTGCACGGAACAGTGACCTCACAAGACACAACAGAACTCACACAAAAGAGAAACCATTTCAATGTGAATTTTGTCAGAAATTATTTACGCAGTCTAGTGCCCTTAAAGTACACATCAGAACTCACACCAAAGAGAAACCCTATCAGTGTGAATATTGTGAGAAATGTTTTGCAGAAAAATATGTGCTTACATGTCACATTAGAACTCACACTAAAGAGAAACCATATCAATGTCAATATTGTCAGAAATGTTTTGCTGATAAAAGGTCACTGAAATGTCATAATAGAACTCACACAAAAGAGAAGCCTTATCAGTGTGAATATTGTCAGAAATGTTTTGCACACAATAGGCTTCTTATTTATCACATTAGAACTCACACCAAAGAAAAACCTTATCAATGTGAATACTGTGAGAAGTGCTTTGCACGAGGTAATGTCCTTAAAGTACACATTAGAACTCACACCAAAGAGAAACCCTATAAATGTGAATATTGCCAGCAATGTTTTGTAGATAATAGGTCCCTTAAAAGACATGTCAGAACTCACACCAAGGAGAAACCTTATCAGTGTGAATATTGTCAGAAATGCTTTGCTCGAAGGGACTACCTCAAACCTCACTACTTAACTCATCACCCATCGCATGTGTAGTTTGGTGTGTTACACATCAACCCATTGTTATGCCTCCACCAGTGGTATTATGTTTCCCTGTCCATTATAATGACATATTTTGTCTTATTGAAATACGAGTGTTTTTTTTGTGTGGCATTACGTTTTGTTTTTTTGTATTTCTGTTTTTATTGCCCTGTACTTGGAACTGGTGGGTGGAGAAAGATACATCGAGATAACCACCAGTCCCCTTCTTTAATTCAACTACATGACAACAACATTAGAGGGAAACTATTATATGCAAAGCATTCAAATAAATTGCAATGATGAATATTAAAACAAATGTAATTGATTCCCACGACTCGTAAAAGGTGCTGACGTGATATAGGCCTATAGCTGCAAAAGCTGAAGCCAGGACAGATGAAACAGCGTGCCTATGGCAAAAGGACAATGTAAAAGCTAAATGCCTGGCTAAGACACATGAAAAAGGCCATCACAGCCACCATACAAGTGGTAAGTCCCAATTTGAATATGCAATGAGTCATCACAGTCATGAAGGTGTCAATATTAAAGGCATCATGTAGCTGCATATAGCTAGAAAAAAAAATACATGTATGTCCAAAACCAGGGTTTTTTATATTTTTTTGACAGACAAACAACCACACTCACTCCCACCCACTCTCATCACATAAACAAGGCAAATAATACACACTAATAATAATAATAATAAAAAATACAAGTAGAATTAATGGGGCAAGGTTTGGATTATTAAAAATGTAGTAGGCAAAAAAGGAGAGTTAAAACAAAACAAAACAAGTAGATAAACTGGAATGAAAAAAAAAAAAAAAAAAAAGGCTTAAGATGCTTCAAGATCAAGGGTCCATTTTTTAAAATGAAGCCTAAGTTTCCCTTTACTCTCAGCAATTTTATATTCAGTAGACCTCTTAAGCTTAATTAAATTCATAAAAGCAACAAAATTGGGAATGGATTCCTGAAATTTGCACTAATATGAATATAAAATTTGAGGCAAAGAAAAAGAAATGAAATACACCTATCATGCTCCGAGGAGTCTGTAACACCAAACATTTTTTCAAAGTCGGAAAAATTAAAGGACTCCCCAGAAATGTTGTTTATAAGAAAGCATAAATCATCCCATAAGGGGGTAACTTTCTCACATTCACAGAATAAATGGAGAAGTGTTTCGGGAAATTTCTTACAAAAATAACAATTGGGTGAATCAAGTCGACCAATTTTATGAAGAAACTGATTAGTGCAAATTGCTCTATGAAAAATTTTGAAATAAAAAGACCTCAATTGTGTTTCAATGGTACAATTGAAATTTGCACTGTGAACATCATTCCACTCCACATCATCCAGGACATCAAAAGATCCACCCACTTATTTTCAGCCTCAACATGAGCCTGATTCCTTAACATAGAATAAACATGTTTAGGAACCTTTTTTTTTTTTTTTTTAGAAGCACAAATTTTCTCAAAGACGTCCTCCTGAATATTCTTGGGGTTTTGAAACCAGTCTAAATAAATGCCGTTCATCAAATAGTTATATTTCCTCCTATCTGTAATGGGAATATCAAATTCAATAACCAGTTCTTCAAATGATTTGACAATATTACGACCAAGATAAAGGTCTGAAATATGACGAATCCCTTTCTCATCCCAGACAGGGTAGAAAAAGAACTTTTTAGATTTTAAACGGACATTTTTGTTCCACCAAATTGGATCTTGCAGATGAAAATCAGACCAGCCTATAAAGTTGACCATGAGTTTGTTTTTGTATAGATACCAAAATTTAATAGTTTCAATAAGCTGACAATTAGACAAAGAATTCAAAACACAATCAGGAGCATTAGACTTCAACAAAATTTTCCAGTCAGGGTGAAAATTTTCTAAAACAGACAATTCCAATGTTTTCCAAAAACTTGAATAATCGGGGTCCAATAACTGTTTGACCCAAATAAATTTCTGAGCTTGGGAAAACAAAAGAGGGTCAAACATTCCCAACCCACCATTCTCATAATTATTGCAAAGGATATCCCGCTTTACCCTATCATTCCCCCCATTCCAAATAAATTTATAGAAAAGATGGTTCAACTTCTTGAAAAATATTTTTGGAATATTAATGCAAATTAGAACTGAAAATAGATAAAGAAGTTGGGGTAACATCAATGATTTAATGACAGTAACTTTACCAATAAGAGACAAATTCCTGTGT